>NC_045554.1:3157390-3359468 GCF_009769535.1 Thamnophis elegans
TGTTTTGAGTTCCCTGTTTTTATTCCTCCTGGGGGGGTGCCCACCCCCTCCTTTTCTCCCCAAAGACCTGGGGGGGGGGAACCATGAAATGGCCTTTAGATCGCCAGACTGAGCTTATCAAATTAGAAAGTGGAAGTCTTGTCTTTAATTTCAAAGGAGTTTTCAGGCTGTTTTAAGGGAGAAAAGGAGGGTAATTTCTAAGCCTACTTTTGATTCACTTTCCTCTACATCCGTAAAGCAGTTTTGGGCCTTCTTGTAAGTTCTCAAAAAAGGAGGAAATGGATACTTAATGGCTTTCATTATCCAGCTAGGTAACACCATCATGTTAGAAAGGAGGAGGATGTACAGGGAGGAGGAGGAGGAGGAGGAGGGGGGGGGACAAGGTGGAGGAGGAGCTGGTGGAGAGGAGGAGGAGGACTGTGGGGTCCCTGGTTCTCTCTGAGCTTGGTGGTTTTCTTGCAGATGTTTCATGGCCCAACTAGGTAACATCATCAGTGCTGGAAGGGAGTTGGATTTTCTGAGAGGAGGAAGTGGAGGAGAAGGAAGAGGAGGAGGAGGAGGAGGGGGGGGACAAGGTAGAGGAGGAGCTGGTGGAGAGGAGCAGGAAGACTGTGGGGTCCCTGGTTCTCTCTGAGCTTGGTGGTTTTCTTGCAGTTGTTTCATGGCCCAGCTAGGGAACATCATCAGTGCTAGGAGGGAGTGAGGATTGTAGAGTGGAATAGGAGGAGGAGGAGGAGGAGGAGGAGGAGGAGGAGAGGTGGAGGAAGAGGAGGAGGAGGTGAACAATAGTGGGGCCCTTGAGTTCTTTCAGTGGTTTTATTGCAGGCGTTTCACTACCACACTAGGTAACATCAGCGCCAGAAGGGAGTGGGGTTTGTGGAGCGCAGAAGGAGCAGGAGGAAGAAGAGAATAGTTGGGTCCTTGGTGCTCCCTCAGCTTGCTTGCTTTCTTGCAGACGTTTCACTACCCAACTAGGTAACCTCAGCAGTGCTACAAGGGAGCACAATCTGAAGAGGCTCCTAGAAGAGCATCTTTGTTGAGCTTCTCCTCTGCAGAGGGGTAGGACTACAGAGCCCATCACGGGGAGGGATTGAGAACGGTGGTTGTACCTACCTACGGGAGGCCAGCCTGGAGACCTTGCCCGGGCCCTCCCCAGGCCCCAGAGGGTCCCTTTAGATCCGTCTCCCACCGGATGGGATGGGTAGAGTTGGAGAACCTTCGCCTTCCAGTTGAGTTAAAAAAGCCGAACGCTGCTGTGGTTCTGGGAGGCAGCAACACCCCCCCCCATCTTGGGAACGGCTCCCCCTTTTTTCCCAGCCTCGTGTTTTTGGGGAGGGGTGGGGGCGCGCGAGAAGAGAGTTTGTTCCACCTCGTTTGTCCTTTGGGCTTCCCAGCGCTCCGGCGGCTCAGGTCTCACGCTGTCTCCCTCGGCAGGCTAACAAAGCTCCTTTTCTCTTGGGGGCCGAGGAAGGAGTCCCCCGGCTGCCGCTTGTGTGGTACTTCGGCCGTGGGAACAAGGGGAGGGGGGGGGTCTCGAGGGTGGGGGGGGGGAGGCAAGCCGAAGCTAGCAGTATCCAGTTCAGGTTGCATAGAGATGAGGGGCTGGATGTACCAGCCAGCGGATGAACCCAATTGTGTTCCGAAATATCTCTCTTATGGGGCAAGCATGAGAAAGGGGGTGAAGCTGAACCCCCCCTTTGCATTTCTGGCCTAGGCCCCCCCCCCAAAAAAATAGCATTTTCAGGTAGTCCTCGACTTACAACACTTCCTTCAGGGACCGTTTGACGTTACGATGGGAGTGGGGGGAAAAAGGACTTTGGACCGTTTCCCACCGTTCTGCAGCCCCCCCCCCCCCCGGATCAAAATTCAGATGCTTGGCCACTGGCTCATAGTTGTGACGGCCGCGGTGTCCTTCTGTGACCTTTGGAGGAGCAAGGTTAGTGGGGAAGCCAGGTTCGCTTCCCCAACATATGCAGTGGTTCGCTTAACAACTGTGGCGAGCGAGGTCGTAAAATGGGGCAACATGCTTTGCTGAAGAGAAATGTGGGGCTCGCTCGCAGTCGTTAAGTCGACCTGTATCTTCCCATCCCGAGGATGCTGTCCTCGTTCCCCTTAACTCATTGCTATGACCATCACTTCCCCCCCACCCCCTTATATTCTTCTAGGTCAGTGTTTCTCAACCTTGGCAACTTGAAGATGTCTGGACTTCAACTCCCAGAATTCCCCAGCCAGCAAATGCTGGCTGGGGAATTCTGGGAGTTGAAGTCCGGACATCTTCAAGTTGCCAAGGTTGAGAAACACTGTTCTAGGTGGTGTTAATTCTGTTAAACTTGGTCCTTTCTTACTTTATGGTGGGCTGGAAGGATGCAACTTCCTGTAAAAACTGGAGTTGCCAGCTAAGGCAAGGTTGGTGCGTAAGGGTTTCTCCCTTGTAGCTTCCCTCCCCCCCCGCCGAAAAAAAGACGTTACACTGTGTGTAAACAAACACACACATCTACTAGTGACTTTCCAAAACAATAGGTGCTTCTCTCCTTGATTGAAGAACTTCTTTGGAAAAAGCATTTGGAGATCATAAAACTCCACAGCCATTGTGTGAAGATGGTAATGGGGGGTGGGAGAGAGCGGTTGATTAATTGCTTTAATGAAGCTGGGGTCTTTAATTATCTCTCTCCAGGCCCCTTACGTGGGCCCATCAATGAGAAGCTGTGTTTCTTCCCCTCCGCCTGGTTTTGATTTTGCTTCAACATAACGTTACTCAACCTGGATAACTGGGATGGATTTCAGTTCCCAGACTGGACTGCCATTTTGTCAGAAATGGTGTAAGGGGGGAGGGTCTCCTGCTTGGGAAGGGGGTTGGACTAGATGACCTACAAGGCCCCTTCCAATTCGGTTAATCTAAGCCAGGGGTGTCCAAACTTGGGCACTTAAAAGACTTGTGGACTTCAACTGGCTGGGGAATTCTGGGAGATGAAGTCCACAATAGCAATAGCAATAGTAGTTAGACTTATATACCGCTTCATAGGGCTTTCAGCCCTCTCTAAGCGGTTTACAGAGTCAGCATATCGCCCCCAACAACAATCCGGGTCCTCATTTTACCCACCTCGGAAGGATGGAAGGCTGAGTCAACCCTGAGCCGGTGAGATTTGAACAGCCGAACTGCAGAACTGCAGTCAGCTGAAGTAGCCTGCAGTGCTGCATTTTAACCACTGCGCCACCTCGGCTCTAAAGTTCCCAAGTTTGGATACCCCTGAGCTCATCCCAGAATTCCCCAGCCAGCTGTGCTTGCTTGAAATCTCCAACAAAAATAGCTGGCTGGGGGATTCTGGGAACTGAACTCCTCCCCTCCATCTTCCAGCATCTCAGTTCGAGAACCAGATCCAGATGTTTCTCTCAGCACTGGCAGGGGTGGTGGTGGTGGGGAATAAAAGTTGAATCTTTTGGCAGGTCATTTTTTCACGGATCCCCAAACCCCCCACCCCCATGGGTTAAGGACATCTGAACGCTGCCCAGCCTGTGGCCAATTTTGGGGAAGCAGAAGTGCGCGCCACGCAATCTCTCGGGCGTCCAGGAAAAGCATCATCACCAGCCTGTTCAAAGATTGACAAAGTGAACTCAAACTTTTGACCTCTGCCGCGTTTTGCAAAGGGCCTGCAGCTGAGCATCGAAAGAACTCATTCTTGTCGAGCTGAGCTTCTGCTTTTATCTCTGTCCTTCCTCTTTTGGGTCTCTTCCGAATGAGAAGGTGGAGTTTTTTCGAAGCGCTTTGGAAATTCCAGAGGCATCGCCATCTGTGACGAGTATCGTCTTTCCCCCCCCCCCCCTGGGTTTTTCAACTTTTTAAAATATCAATCTTTCCTCCCCTTCTGTTAAGGCGCAGATGATTACCAGGCAGGAGTCATCGCTATGTGGTGGTTAAATATTAAATGGTTTGCCCTGTGGGTTAACCCTGTTTTCCATCTGGACTGAGCATCCTTAATCTCATGCTTCATTTGTATGGATCGGCCAACTGGAATTGGGCATCCTAATCCTTGCATTGTGCCCTCTGACTTGTTCTGCAAACCACAAAGAAAAAAACGTGGCTTAGCGCGACGTGAGGATGCAGCCTCTTTTCCGACCCTTCTGGGGAAGCTAACCAGCATCAAGCAAACCTTGCTAGTTTAACCAGGGTCGCAACCATTCAGAACAAACATTGAGTGTTGGTGTGCAGACTTGAAACCGGGTTGGGGGTGGGGAGGGGATGAGTCCCGTGTTTTTGTGCTGAACGGGTGAAATTAGCCAGAGTTTCCTTCCTTCTGGTCCACCAGTACGTTAGGCATTAAAGAAAGACCTGTGCTGTGTAAGTTACTAGCAGATGTCGAGGTGAGGGACGGTCAGGGCAACTAACAGAATTTGCAGCTTGCAAGGTGTGTGCAAACACCAGATGGGTTTTTTTGGGACTGGAGGCGAAAATGCAAATTCTCTGCGCTGCAACCTTTCCTGTTTTTAAAAGTTGTCTTCCTTTTCGAAGGAGAGGAAGACATGGAGGGGGAAGTAAGAGTAGGAGAGAGGGGGGGAGGGAAGAAGAGGGGAGGAGCGTGGGAGAGGAAGGGAAAGGAGAGGAGGAAAAAAGAAAGGAGGGAAGAAAGGAGGGAGAAAGGAAGAAGAAGTAAGAGTTGTCGTAAAATAAGATGGGTGGAAAAGCAATCTCAACTTTTAACTTTAGGGGGAGGGAAAAAATGTTCTAAAGGTTAAAAGATAACACATATTATTAATAATAGTTATGAGAGTGTATATTTAGAGGAAAGGAAAGGAGAGGAGGAAAAAAGAAAGGAGGGAAGGAGGGGAGAAAGGAGGGAGAAAGGAAGAAGAAGTAGAGTTGTTGTAAAATAAGATGGGTGGAAAAGCAATCTCAATTACACTTTTAACTTTAGGGGGAGGGAAAAAATGTTCTAAAGGTTAAAAGATAAGACATATTATTAATAATAGTTGTGAGAGTGTATATTTGTGACTGTACGTATGGGAAGTAAAAATAAACTTTTTTTTTCAAAGAAAGGAGTTATCTGCCTTTTCGGTTGCTCCCAACGCTTTGAAAACAGTTGTTACAAGAAGTGGAACCACAGCGTACGCACTTCCTTCCTGTGGTCGTAGCTTGAGCTGTAGGCAGAAACCTCTCCTGGCAGCAGGTCTGCAGAACCGCAAAATCAGCCCACGGACGAAGGAGGCTGTGCCAACATCTTTGGTCAAGTTGACCCCCAAAAAATAATAATAATCCTTTTCCTTCTTAAGAAGGAAGGCCGATGGCGGCTGTGTGTTTTAGGACATCTTGGGAAATTGGATGGATAGGTTAGGTAGGAAGATCCGCTCTACGCCTGGGTGTTTTGTTTTCTTTTCGGTTTTTTAATTATTATTATTTTTTTAAATTCCAGGCTCGTTTGGAGACTGGCGTTGGCATTTTAGAATTCGAATTCTGCGCCGTTTTAGAAGAGCCAGGTTGGGGATGAGGACGGGGAGAGTGAGGATGGAAAGGCGGACCTGAATATCTTGAGCTTTTAAGAGAAGTTTGCAAGAGGATTTTTTTTTTGGTTGGGGGGGGGGAAAATATGTCGCTGGATTCACTTAACAAGCATATCAAAAAAAGGTTGCGAAATCAGGGGAACTCTCTTAAGAACAGACTTGCTTAGTGACGGAGGATCTGGGAGGCAGATAGAATCTATATCACTATTTCTATCTCTCCATCTCTCCATCCATCTCTCCATCCCCATCTCTCTCTCTCTCTCCTGTCCCTCCCTTCCTCCCTATCTGTCTGTCTGTCTGTCTCTTTTGTCTGTCCGTCCATCCATCCATCCATCCATCCTCCATCTATCATCCATCCATCCATCCATCCAACCATCCATCCATCCATCCATCCACCTACCTACCTACCTACCTATCTACCTACCAACCTATCTATCTATCATCCATCCAACCATCCATCCATCCATCCATCCATCCATCCATCCATCCATCCATCCATCCATCCATCCATCATCTATCATCTCCTCTCCCGTTTAAAAACAGGGAGAGGATGGTTTCTTCCTCCTCCTCTTCCTCCTCCTCCTCCTCTTCCTCCTCCCCCACTCCGCAAACCCCATTCCTTCTAGTACTGATGATGTTCCCTAGTTGGGTAATGAAACTTCCGCAAGAAAACAGCCAAGCTCAGAAAGGACTGAATACTCCAATAATCCTCCTCCTTCCTCTTCCTCCTCCCTCCTCCCTCTTTCCTCCTCCTCCTCCTCCATGCAGAAATAACTTCTTGACAGCTAATTCAGGGCTTAAAAACTTGGCCAGCCAGAGAGAGTAACTGGGGCGAACCAGGAAAAGTGGCGGGAAGCTCCCTTGCCAAATTCCTGATGCGGTGAAAACTTTGCCCCGACAGGATCACACAAGAAAGCTGATCCTCCTCCTCCTCCTCCTGGCATTAGGAGTAGAGAGCGAGGAGGTCCTTCCTGGCCAAGGAAGGTGGTGGGTGGTCAGGAGCCTCTGCTGCCAGTGGTGGGCTTCTCCCCGACATGAGCTGCTGGCAGAGGCGCCTGTCGCCAAAATGCCAATTACGGAGGTCTGCAAAAGCATTTCTGGGGGGGGTGGATGGAGCCTCTTTTTCTCAAAAGCATCCAAGGAGGATGGGCAAAAAAATGCTTTTTTTTCCTTAGAGGAGAGCAAAGGAAGAAATTTTTAAAAATGAGCACCCTTACATCCCTGGAAAGGTCAGATTTGATCCTTAAAGGACCTCCAAATAGAAATACCTTTCTTTCTTTCCTTCTTTCTTTCTTTCTTTCCTTCTTTCTTTGTTCTCTTTCCTTCCTTCCTTTTCTTGCCTTTATTCATTCCTTCCTTTCTTCTTTCATCTATCTTTCTCCCACCTTTATCTTTCCTCTCCTTTTCCACCTTCCTTCTCCTTCCTTCCTTTTCCTGCTTTTATTCCTTCCTTCCTTCCTTCTTTCATCTATCTTTCTCCCACTTTATCTTTCCTTTCCTTTTCTGCCTTCCTTCCTTCCTTTTCCTGCCTTTATTCCTTCCTTCTTTCTTCTTTCATCTATCTTTCTCCCACCTTTATCTTTCCTCTCCTTTTCCAACCTTCCTTCTCCTTCCTTCCTTTTCCTGCTTTTATTCCTTTCTTCCTTCCTTCTTTCATCTATCTTTCTCCCACTTTATCTTTCCTTTCCTTTTCTGCCTTCCTTCCTTCCTTTTCCTGCCTTTATTCCTTCTTCTTTCATCCATCTTTCTCTCACCTTTATTTTCCCTTCCCTTCTTCTCTCTTCTCTCCTCTCCTCTCCCGTTTTCCTTCCCTTTCTCCCGCCTTTATTATTTTTACAAATAGCTCAAGGCGGCTGAGCTATCCGACATACCTTCCTCCTCCTCCTCCTCCTCCTCCTCCTCCTCCTCCTCCTCCTCCTCCTGTTTTCAGGTGCTTGCCAACCGCCCTGTGTTTATAACAGTCACAACGTCTCTGGGTTCACCGATCCTTCATTGGCCCCCTTCCCGACGAGTAAAGGGGAAGCACGATTCACTTAACGACTGCGGGGATTTGCTTAAGAACCATGGCAAAACAAAAAAGGGGGGGATGTGAAATCCGGGGCACGCACGCTTAACAACCTCTTTGGGGCCGCAGCCTCTTCCGGCAGGAAAGGTGGGGGGGGGTCTTTCTCTCAGGGACCCCACTGGTGGGCTTCTTGTTAGCATGATGCCCCAACCGAGGTGGCGCAGTGGTTAGGGTGCAGTACTGCAGGCCACTTCAGCTGACTGTTATCTGCAGTTCGGCGGTTCAAATCTCACCGGCTCAAGGTTGACTCAGCTTTCCATCCTCTTCCGAAACATGAGGACTAGCAGCTTGAGCTCAGAAGGGCTCGACCGCCATGTGGATTTGACACATGGATCGTTCACACCTGGGTCAGCGTGGCAAACCACATGTCAGCCCACCTGCCCTCACAGCATAACAAACCGATCCTTTCGCCCTTCGGTTCCGGATTTGCGAGCCCCTTTCTTGCCTTGTTATTTCCCTCCTCCTTGGGGGAATTGGGGTTTGGGGGGGGTGGGATTGTTTTCAGGGCAGCGCATTCCAACGCCCAAGTTTTCCGCCCCTTGGCTAGAATTTCTGCCCTGGAGCAGACAGGCAGAGGCAGGCAGGCAGGCTGGGGTGCGTGCCGCAGTGCAGTCAGTCCACGCCTCCCTCCCCCAGGTGGCTTCTGTGTACAATATAAACACGGCTTGGCTCACTGTTTATACTCCAAACACAGGTGGAGGACTCAGCCGGCTGCGTTGGCAGCGCCGGCTGAGCTGGTTTGGCCCACTTCACTACGGCTTCCGCTGGACTTTGGGAGGCGGGGGGGGGGAGCCAGAGTCTTCTGCCTTTGCAACGATTTAGCAATAGCAATTGCCCCCCAACAATCTGGGTCCTCATTTTACCGACCTCAGAAAGATGGAAGGCTGAGTCAACCTTAACAAGATCAGGATCGAACTCCTGGCAGTGGGCAGAGTTAGCCTGCAATGCTGCATTCTAAGCACTGGCAGGAGGAAGGAAAGAAGGAAGGAAGGAAGGAAGGAAGGAAGGAAAATAGCAATAGCTCTTAGACTTATATACCACTTCATAGGGCTTTCAGCCCTCTCTAAGCGGTTTACAGAGTCAGCCTTTTGCCCCCAACAATTTGGGTCCCCATTTTACCGACCTCAGAAAGATGGAAGGCTGAGTCAACCTTAACAAGATCAGGATCGAACTCCTGGCAGTGGGCAGAGTTAGCCTGTAATGCTGCATTCTAAGCACTGGCAGGAGGAAGGAAGGAGGAAGGAAGGAAGGAAGGAAGGAAAATAGCAATAGCAGTTAGACTTATATACCGCTTCATAGGGCTTTCAGCCCTCTCTAAGCGGTTTACAGAGTCAGCATATCGCCCCCAACAACAATCCGGGTCCTCATTTCACCCACCTCGGAAGGATGGAAGGCTGAGTCAACCTTGAGCCGGTGAGATTAGAACAGATAACAGTCAGCTGAAGTGGCCTGCAGTACTGCACCCTAACCACTGCACCACCTCGGCTCTCTATTTGAAGGGTGGGGGGTGTTATCCCCACCTTCACCCCACTAATGTTCCTAGGGAGTTCTGGGGCTCGCCCAGGAGGAGCGATGGTTGGAGAGCGGGATTTTCTGAATTGGGGGTGCTATGCTTTGGGCTCCTCTTCTGATCCCTCCCCCCCAAAAGGGAATTCCCACCAGCTCTTTGTACCAATTATCTGGACATACCTTTAACAATCTTTGGGCCATTATGTTATTATCCACTTTTAATGTCAATACTTTTTAATTATATTTTAATGTTAGTATTTTTTAATATAGGGTAAAAACGAATGTGTATTGCTGGTTTTTGACCGTAATAAAGATTTTACTTACTTACCCACCAGCCCTTTCCACAGCTCTCGGGGGGGGGGGGTGTATGGCAAATTGGGGGGGGAGGGCTAGCTTCATGCTGGGAAGCCCCTCCCCCCAGGAGGTCCCCAACCCCTTGCTGGGAAGCAGCTGGGATTTCAATCCACTTTCCTAGCACTTCAGGATCTTCCTTCCTTCCCTCCCTCCCTCCCTCCTTCCTTCCTTCCTTCCCTCTTTCTTTCTTTCTTTTATGAGATGGGGAAAGCCCAGCCTAACACCTCGACTTACAACAAATGCTGTCCAAAGACGTCTCCGTGGTCATGTGGCCGGCATGACTAACCGCCGAAGGCGCACGGAACGCTGTTCCCTTCCCACCAAAGGTGGTTCCTATTTTTCTACTTGCATTTTTTAACATGCTTCCGAACTGCTAGATTGGCAGAAGCCGGGACAAGTCACGGGAGCTCCCTCCGTTACGCGGCGCTAGGGATTCGAACCGCTGAAGAGCCAACCTTTTCTGATCAACAAGCTCAGCCTCTTGGCCACTGAGCCACCGCATCCAAGGTTCAAACAAACAAAGAAGGAAGGAAGGAAGGTTAGCAACGAGGAGAAAAATGGGAGCTTGCTAAAATAGGCTCCGGGTTTTTTTTGCCACCGCTGGGTGCAACCTGCAAAATTCGGAAGGGAAGACAAGGGTTAATTGTCTCGCCGGCTTTTATTACCGTTCCTTAAAATCAGATTGCTGTTGGTGCAAAGGTCGGCAGATGCGTGTATGTTTGTGTGGGTGTTTGTGTTGGGTGCAAACAAAAAAGGGCAATCTCTCCATCTCATTCCCTCCAGGCGAGAGGTTTCTGCCAAGGGCAGGAAAGGTGTGGGGGGGTCTTTCTTTCAGGGAGCCCCACTGGGCTTCTTGCTAGCATGATGCCCCAACTGAGGTGGTGCAGTGGTTAGGGTGCAGCACTGCAGGCCACTTCAGCCCGACTGCTATCTGCAGTTCGGCGGTTCTAATCTCACCGGCTCAAGGTTGACTCAGCCTTCCATCCTTCCGAGGTGGGTGAAATGAGGACCCAGACTGTGGGGGCGATATGCTGACTCTGTAAACCGCTTAGAGAGGGCTGAAAGCCCTATGAAGCGGTATATAAGTCTAACTGCTATTGCTAACCCAGCAAACCTGGAGGAAGTCCCGCATCTTTGCAGCTCGCAGCAGACAGGAAGGGGAAATGGGTCACGAAAGCATCGAGTTGGGGGGGGGGGGGGAAATAAGGGCAGAAGGAGAAGAACTCCCGGTGACCATCAAGGAGGGCCTCCTCACCCACTGAAGAACCATCTCGTGGTCTTTCTTCTGAAGGGAGGGGGAATCCTGGATCCCCGTTCCTAAAACTCTGACCTGGCGAGAACTTCTGGGTTGTTTTCTGATGGGACTTTGCTATTGTTCCCCAGGACTCCATACATCCTGTGTTTCTTTCAACTGCAGTGTTTTGAGAAACAATGAGGTTTCCTGTCTATCCCCCAGGCTGGGACGCTTGGACAATGAAGGCTCCAGAGTCAAGCTAAGGGAGAGAAACCGTCTCTTTCCCCCTGCTCCTTCCTTTAGTTTGCAAAAAAACCTCATTTTGGCAGAGACAAGGAAGAAGGGCAGCCATGTCTGGTTGTATCTCTGGAACAGAGTGAACGCCAGAGGGATACGGCCTGTCTCCTCGCTTAAAAAGGGGATGAGGAGCTGTTTGGTGGGACACCGTTGCTCTTCCCCAGCAGGGTGAGAAGATCTGCAGAAGATGGATGGTGTTTTTAACCTGCGGCTCTGGAGCTGCACGTGGCTCTTTCA
This sequence comes from Thamnophis elegans, assembly GCF_009769535.1. Classification (NCBI taxonomy): domain Eukaryota; kingdom Metazoa; phylum Chordata; class Lepidosauria; order Squamata; family Natricidae; genus Thamnophis; species Thamnophis elegans. Next base: position 3,168,580 of record NC_045554.1, read on the forward strand.
ACCCTTGGCTGCGGCTCCCTGTTGCTGGTTGGCTCCACAATTGCTAGGCCTTTCGGTTAGGACGGGTAGAGGAAAAAAGGACGCCGGGCTAGGAGGGAGACTCTATGGTGGGGGAAAGGGACTTCCGGTCAGCAGAGGAAAAAGGACGCCTGGCTAGGAGGAGACTCTATGGTGGGGGAAAGGGACTTCCGGTCAGCAGAGGAAAAAGGATGCCGCACTAGGAAGGAGACTCTATGGGTGGTTAGGACTTTTGTGGCTCTTTGAGTGTTTAAGGTTGCTGACCTCTGGTGTAGGAGAAGGAGCGGCAGAAACTGGGGGCGGATTTAAAAGAGGAATCGGCCTAGAATCCCTAAGTAGCCACAGACAAACTACATAAGTCCAGCCACCTTGAGTCCCGTTGAACCCTATTGAATTGGAAGAGCCGAGGTGGCGCAGTGGTTAGGGTGCAGTACTGCAGGCCACTTTAGCTGACTGTGATCTGCAGTTCAGCGGTTCAAATCTCACCGGCTCAAGGTCGACTCAGCCTTCCATCCTTCCGAGGTGGATGAAATGAGGACCCGGACTGTGGGGGCGATATGCTGACTCAATTTGCTAAAAAATTTGTAAACCGCTTAGAGAGGGATGAAAGCCCTATGAAGCGGTATATAAGTCTAATAAATAATAAATTCAGAGCATGTTTCTGCTGTTAGCCAAGAAGATTCCTGCACATAGGCTTTCAGCAATAAAGCAGTTCAATTGAATCTTCATCTGCATCTGGTCTTCAGTGCTTGACAGAGGTTGTCCAAGGATTGACTCTGGTATAGCAACTTGGTACACATGTGGAGAATAACAGAATAACCCCAGCTGAAATCATCCTGGGAGGAAGGCTACCAAGTTGGCCAGGAGACCCACCATCTCCCGCCCACCAAATAAATGTTCTAATGAATTGCTATTTCGGGATGGACAAACCCATCTTGGTAGCCACTTGGGGAGAGTTGCCTAAAGAATAACAAGATTTGGAAGGAACCTTGGAGGTCTTCTAGTACAATCCCTGCTCAAGCAGGAGACCCTACCCCATTTCAGACAAATGGTTGTCCACTCTCTTCTTAAAAAGCCTCCAGCGATGGAGCACCGACATCTTCTGGAGGCAAGTCCTGATCGCCACCCTCACGCATCTCCTCAAAAGGAGAGGTCTCTGGGAAGTTCCATGATCTCAGCACCTTTATAGTTTCAGGGGAGGGAAGGACAGATTTCTGGAGGCCTCACGCCAAGGCGGGGTCCTCTTCCTGTTGGAACAGCTCAGCTGGGCTTCTCCCGCTTCTGAGAAGAAGCGGTTGGTTTGATTCTTGGCATCTTCCAGAGAAGCAGCCTGGGCATTAATCAAATAAAAAACATAATGGTCTCCCTTTGGGCTATTTTTAGCAGGCTGTGGATGAGCAGGAGGCTATTTTTGGGTGCGGAGTTGCTAGCGACGGCAGGCCTGATCTAATCTGGTAAATATGATGGGTTTCTCCTCCCTCCCCCCTTCCTTTCTTTTCCTTCTTTTTATGAAATTCCCGTTCAAGGGTTTCCAGCAGAATGTGGCCTTTCCTTGTGAGCACACAATTCCGGTTCCTTTGTTGTCCTTAAGCCCCGTTGCTTCGAGAAACTCTGGAATAACTCAGGAAGATGGTTTAATCCTTGACTAGGTCTCCTGGATTTAGACGCAAAACTCCAGATGACCACAAGGGGAGCCGAGGAGTTTGGTTGCCTTCCGGAGTTTTGTGAGTCCTGTTGGGGTCTTAACTTGAGCCTTCATGGCTTCCCTACCTGCATGGTTTTTAAAAAAAATATAGGTAAAGGTAAAGATTCCCCTCGCACATATGAGCTAGTCGTTCCCGACTCTAGGGGGCGGTGCTCATCTCCGTTTCAAAGCCGAAGAGCCAGCTCTGTCCGAAGACGTCTCCGTGGTCATGTGGCCGGCATGACTCGACGCCGAAGGCGCACGGAACAGCTGTTCCCTTCCCACCAAAGATGCTCCCTATTTTTTTTACGTGCTTTCGAACCGCTAGATTGGCAGAAGCTGGGGCAAGTGACGGGAGCTCACTCCGTTATGCGGCGCTAGGGATTCGAACCGCCAAACTGCTTCTCTGCAAGATCCCAGGGTGGATCAACCGGAGACAGAAATGTTGGGAGGGGGTTTCAAGTGTTTGTGGCAAGAGAGGTAAAGAAGGCTCTTCCTCCCCTTTCTCCTCTCTGGATACACCTGGTGCAACGCTGTGGTTTTTTAGAACATGCCAAGTGGGATAGAGGTTTATGGTCTGTTTAGAGACGGCGCAATGCAATTATCTCGGTTTGCAGGACAATAAACTTTTTTCGTGTTTCTTTTCCTGCACATGCTTATGGTTTGGGGTGGGTGGGTGGTTTGAAATGGAAAGACAGATTATCAATCACGGGGTAGGGGTCGGGGGGTCGGGGCTGACCTCTGAATCTGCAGGGTCGAACCTTGAACAGAGCATTGAGGGTCTTCTACAAAGGGCCAGGATGGGGTGGGGGGGAAGGAGGGAAATCTCTCTTTGTTTTCCTTCTCTGGGAGTCTCCCCGGTTCCTTTTCTCTTTGTCTCCGGCGCTTAAACCAAGTTTTTTGGCTGTAGACACCCTTCCCAAACATCCCGGGCCTCCCTCTGGTTAACCAATCCAGCTGTATGCTAATTGGGAGCGAGTTCCAGCCTCCCCTCCTGCGTTAAGTTGGCTGCAAGACCATTGTTTGAAATCCCTCTGCTTCCTTGGCGGAAACTTTTTTCTTTGAATGGAATGGGAACCAGGGGGTGGGGGAGAATACCCTATGGTCCAAATTAGAGAGAACAACACTCTTTCTTTCTCTCTCTCTCTCTCTTTCTTTCCTTTTCTCTTCCTCCCTTCCTCCCTTCCTTGCTTCCTTTTCTTCCTTCCTTCCTCTTCCTTCCTTCTTTCCTTCCTTCTTTCCTTTTCTTCTTTTCACCCTCCCTTCCTCCCTCTTCTTGCTTCCTTCCTTTTCTCCCTCCCTCCCTCTTCCTCTTCCTTCCTTCCTTTTCTTCCTCCCTCCCTCCTCCTCTTCCTTCCTTCCTTCCTTCCTTTTCTTGCTTCCTTCCTTCTTTCCTTTTCTTCCTTCCACCCTCCCTTCCTCCTTCCTCTTCTTACTTCTGTTTCTCCCTCCCTCCTCCTCCTCTTCCTTCCTTCCTTTTCTTCCTCCCTCCCTCCTCCTCTTCCTTTCCTTCCTTCCTTCCTTCCCTGTCTTGCTTGCGCACAGCCATCCTCTCTCTCCTCTCCCAACCAGATCCTGAACAATCACCCTCCTTGCCACCCTCCCCCTCCCCAGCCCTCCCAGACAGGCAGCAGATGCCAGCCCCCCTCTCCCTCCCTCCCTCCTTCCCTCTGTCAATAAGAAAGTGCAGCCAGGCAGGTGGTGGAGATGGCAGGGCGGGGCAGCCTTCCCCCGTTCTGGCTGACGTTCAGGTGGCCGTTGGAGGTGAACCACTTCCAGGCAAGGTGGGTGGTGCTGCCACCCGTTATCAGGCCAGCCTCAGGGCCAGGTGTGGCGGAGGATGAAGACCAGAGTTGGCACTGCCTGGGTTTGTGGTGGCCACTGCAGCTTGGTAGAAGGGATGATCCCAGAAGGAGTTCGACAACCTTAGAAGGGTTGGGGGACCCACGGCAGGTGTGCAGAACCCCCCCAATGAATGCAAATCCTCAATGCAATATTCCAAAGGCAGATGCACAGGTGAAGGTCACCTGGCGGAAGGCTAAGCCCACCTTTTCCTTCCCCCTCCCCCTGGCCTTTCCAGGCCTTTTTGAAATCTTTCATCTGTAAATCTCTTTGCAATGCAAATGAAGTTTTTGCTCCAGGCTGGGTTTATTTCCTCTTTTATCTTCTTTCGAAAGTTCTCCTGGGCCATGAGCTCCACCTGAACTCAACCTGGTGATGCTTACGGGGTGGGGGGGCCGCACCAAACCGCTTGCTTAAAACAACAACTAGGCGTTTACCCCCCCAAACATCCCAAGCTTGGTTTACACCCCGCTTCTAAACTCCAAACTATGATTTATGATGCAACGGAAGGTTATATGCAAATCCCCGTCAACGGCTGCAATTTGCATGGGGATTTGAATGAATGCAATCTGGATTTGTGACCGTTGTCGGGATGACCAAACGCCTCTGCTTGACATGATTGAAGGCAGAACATTCCTAAATATCTTTTCTCCCCTCCTCTTTTTTCAGACCTACATCTTCACCGATGGCGAAGACCAAGAACTCAAGCAGAGATTTGGTGAGTGGATGGGATCTCCTCTGGGGCAGGTGTTGAAAATGTCCTTTTCTTACAAATCCTTATGGTGGGATTCCCAGGGAATGGGGGCCCCCCATTAACTTTCCCCCCCCAGGGGGAGGGAGGGAAGGTGGATACTTACTCAGTGAGTGTTTAATGAGGACCCCTCCCTGCCTCCCAAGCTAGTTCAGGCCCTCCTATTCTTCTGATGCTAATGAACTCTATTCATGCCTCCAATTGATTCCTCTCCAGAGTAGCAGGTGGCAAATGATGAGAAAAGATTGGCATGAATAGGGGGACAAGGAATTCTCCCTCCTGTTAAAAAGTGGGGGGAGGGCTGGGAAAATCCAGTTTTCTGTTCCACTTCCCACGTTAATCCTTTCTGAGTTAACACTCAGCTGGGTTAAGGCTGGGAACAAAGGCACTTCCATTTGGTCAAGAGGAGAATGCATCGGAGTTTTTCTTTGTGGTTGCTAGTCGCGAAGTCGTGTCTGCCCCATCGCGCCCCATGGACAACGTTCCTCCAGGCCTTCCTTTTTCTTTCTTTTTGAATTCAGTAACTTCGTCTTTTAAGGCAACTGAATGTTTTTTTCCCCCCTTCTCTCTCTTCAGGAAATGTCATCAACACCAATTGTTCTTCGGCTCACAGCCGCCAAGCCTTATCCTGCAAGATGGCGGTGGAATATGACAAGTTCATTGAATCCGGACGGAAGTAAGTGGAGAGGAGAAGGCTCGGTTGAAATGTTTGAAGGCAAAGGGTCCTTGGGTTAAGAGATGCCCTAATCGATCACACATCGGTGATGTACATAATTCCCTGGCTCCTGACCTAATCCAGTCTTGTTTTCATCCTGGTGTTAGGTGGTTTTGCCACGTGGACGATGACAATTACGTGAATGTCCGGATGTTGGTCAAACTGCTCTCCAGCTATGCTCACACGCAGGATATCTACATTGGGAAGCCCAGTTTGGACAGGCCCATCCAGGCCACTGAGAGAATCAGCGAGAACAAGATGGTAAGCCCAACCAGGAGAATGACGGGACTTGTTGGTGAACATTCGGGCATGCGCATCTTCTAAAGCAGTGGTCTCCAACCTTGACAACTTTAAGACCTGTGGACTTCAACTCCCAGAGTTCCTCAGCCAGCAAAGCTGGCTGAGGAACTCTGGGAGTTGAAGTCCACAGGTCTTAAAGTTGCCAAGGTTGGAGACCACTGTTCTAAAGGAACGGACTCTCCTGGTTCAAAGGAGGCATCCCTTTCTTGAGGAAAACCTTGGGTGGGTTCTCTATCTTGGTCCCGACTCTCTCTGAGAAGTTGGCCAAAACTTTTGACTCCCTGTGCTCTTCGGTGTCAAAGAAGATCCTTCTTGAGTCTTCATCTCTTCATTCTTCTCATCCCACAGCATCCGGTCCACTTCTGGTTTGCCACCGGTGGCGCTGGTTTCTGCATCAGTCGTGGCCTAGCACTGAAGATGACCCCTTGGGCCAGGTAAGAGACTTCATTAAGTTGAGGATAAAATAGTTGCAATATGAAAGCTGGAGGATTTTTAAAAAAAACAAGCAAGGTATACACCTCAACCAGGTGGCTCAGTAGCTAAGATGCTGAGCTTGTCGATCAGAAAGGCCGGCAGTTCGGCAGTTCGAATCCCTAGCGCTGCATAACAGAGTGAGCTCCCATTACTTGTCCCAGCTTCTGCCAACCTAACAGTTCGAAAGCAGCTAAAAAATGCAAGTAGAAAAATAGGAACCACCTTTGGTGGGAAGGGAACAGCGTTCCGTGCACCTTCGGCATTGAGTCATGCCAGCCACATGACCACGGAGACGTCTTCAGACAGCGCTGGCTCTTCGGCTTTGAAACGGAGATGAGCACCGCCCCCTAGAGTCGGGAACAAGTAGCACCTATGTGCGAGGGGAAGCTTTACCTTACTCATCAACCATGCCTGACACATCTCAATGGTGGTTACAGATCAAACTCCATAATATTTATGAGCCACATTTTAGCATCCTTGATGCAAAAGGCCATTTCTTAAACATACAAAGGAAGTTACTTAGTGGGACACCAAAGTTTTAGCAGGTTTCCCCCTTAATTTTTCCAAATTCCCCTACGCTCTGAGTTTAACCTGTGGGAGACCCAGTCGTGACGCATTCAAACTATGCTTAACAAGTCTCGTTTGAATACGACACAGGAATCTTATCACCTGACATTCTCATCAGTTGGAAAACCACCTTCACAAATTGCATTTACACAAATATAAATCTGAGGGCATTTTAATGTTAGAGTTTAACCCTTTGTGGGTTTTCAAATTGGGAACAGATGGAATGATAATGAAAACCTGCTTTTTCTTACTCTTCTGCAATTCTCGTCCCTTTCTCTCCAGCGGTGGACACTTCATGAGCACTGCGGAAAAAATCCGTCTCCCTGATGATTGCACCATTGGGTACATCATAGAATCTGTCCTGGGGGTGAAGCTGATCCGAAGTAATCTTTTCCACTCGCATCTCGAGAATCTCCATCAAGTGCCCAAATCGGAGATCCATAAACAGGTAAAAACACTAAAGGGTTTAAGTCACCCAGACCAAGAAACAAAGCATTAAGACAATCAGACGTTCATATATTGGGAATCTGGGTCAAACTTACCCCAGCTGAAATCATCCTGGGAGGAAGGCTACCAAATTGGCCAGAGACCCACCATCTCTCCCCACCCCCAAAATAAATGTTCTAATGAATTGCTATTTTGGGATGGACAAACCCATCTTGGCAGCCACTTGGGGAGAGTTGCCTAAAGAATAACAAGAGTTGGAAGGGACTTTGGAGGTCTTCTAGTCCAATCTCCTGCTCAGGCTAGAGACCTAGCCCATTTCAGATAAGTGGTTGTCCAGGTTCTTCTTAGAATCTCCAGTGATGGAGCATCCACAGCTTCTAGCTGTTCCACTGGTTAATTGTTCCCACTTTCTGGAAGTTTCTCCTTAGTTCTGGGTTAGTCCTTGGTTAGTTCCCACCCATTGCTTCTTGTCCTGCCTTGAGGTGTTCTGGAGAATAGCTTGACTCCCTCTTCTTTGTGGCAACCCCTGAGATATTGGAAGACTGCTATCCTGTCTCCCCTGGTCCTTCTTTTCATTCAACTAGACCTACCCAGTTCCTGCAACTGTTCTCCATGTGTTTTTAAAAGGAGCATCTCTTTGCTGTCTTTGTAGCTAAATCTTGCATTCCCCTCCCCTTCTTTTTCCCCAAGGTCACTTTGAGTTATGGGATGTTTGAAAACAAGAGGAATTCCATCCATATGAAGGGGGCTTTCTCGGTGGAGGAAGATCCTTCCAGGTAAGAATCGCATCTACTTGACGGAAAGAGGTTAGAATGACAGAAAGGAAACAATATTTCCAGACAGACAGACAGATTTAGATAGATATAGACAGATGATAGATAGATGATACTGTAGATAGATGATAGAATATGATTAATAGATAGATGATTGATAGATAGATAGATAGATAGATAGATAGATAGATACAGATAGATGATAGATTGATTGATAGATAGATATAGATAGATGATAGATAGATATACTGTAGATAGATGATAGAATATGATTAATAGATAGATAATAGATAGATAGATAGATAGATAGATAGATAGATAGATAGATACAGATAGATGATAGATTGATAGATAGATAGATAGATAGATAGATAGATAGATAGATAGATAGATAGATAGATAGATACAGATAGATGATAGATAGATATACTGTAGATAGATGATAGAATATGATTAATAGATAGATGATAGATAGATAGATAGATAGATAGATAGATAGATAGATAGATAGATAGATAGATAGATAGAGATAGAGAGATTGATAGATTGATAGATAGATAGATAGATAGATAGATAGATAGATAGATAGATGATAGATAGATAGATAGATAGATAGATAGATAGATAGATAGATAGATAGATACAGAGATGATAGATAGATTGATAGATATAGATAGATATAGATAGAAGATAGATAGATGATACTGTAGATAGATAGAATATGATTAATAGATAGATGATAGATAGATAGAAGATAGATAGATAGATAGATAGATAGATAGATAGATAAATAGATGATAGATGATAGATAGATAGATAGATAGATAGATAGATAGATAGATAGATAGATGATAGATAGATAGATAGATAGATAGATAGATAGATGATAGATAGATAGATAGATAGATAGATACGTTGCAATTTAGATCCCAAGTTGTATGTTGACACTGAACTGGCTGCGTCCTTCTTGACCTTCGTCCCAACATCTGTATTTTTTTTCTTCTTCTCCCAGGTTTCGCTCCATCCATTGTTTGCTGTACCCGGATACGCCTTGGTGTCCGTCCGACGTCGTATACTAAAATATCTCGACGTCCCCCTTAACCTCGTCCCGAGTTCTCCGGTATCCGAAGACCTTCTGGGACCCGTATTTTTTAATGATTGTGACTGTATGCCTGCGCTCTTCGTTTGCTGTGAAGCAATGCGCTCCTAATTACTGTGGTTAGTTCACAGTGTGTGTATGTGTGTGTGTGTGTTTCCACCGGCTGCTGCGTGGTCTTCTTGTTCCTCGCTGCATCTCCCGGTGACTATCAGGGTATAAATATTTCCGAAGCCCCCAATGCAAGAAGCCATTGTGATGGGTTTTTTTCCTTCTTTATTCTCCAGCCCTCCCTTCCTTTGCAAGGGCTTCAAGGGAGGCCTGTTGCGGTTTTAAAAAGATATTTTTCTATCAGGCCGCCTGTCGAAGGCAACTTTGCAGGTTTCCTGTAGAAAACTTTGCCTCTCCCCAGAATATTTTGAGAGGCGCGTCCTTTCCCCGTCCCCCCCACACCTCCATTTCTCACGAGCCGCGAAAAGCCCCAAACGCTGTGCAACCTGCCAAATTCTTAAGCACTTTTAAAAACCATGTGTGGTGGCTAAGATGCTAAGCAGGTATGGGGTTGCCCCCATTTTAAATGGTTGAAAGAAAGGTCCGGGAAGTGTTTCTCAAACTCGTAACTTTCAGGCGGATGGATTTCAGTTCCCAGAATTCCCCAGCCACCTTCCACGTAAAGCGTACTGGCTGGGGGATTCTGGGAGCTGAAGTCCACGGGGTCAGCTTTGGAAGCCATCTTTACTGTTGGGGCTTCAGGGCTGCCACATTGAGTGGGGAAAAAATGGGGGGGGGGTCTTATTTGGAACTCTGACGCACAGTGTTTCTCAACCTTGGCAACTTGAAGACGTCTGGACTTCAACTCCCAGAATTCCCCAGCCAGCATTTGCTGGCAGGGGAATTCTGGGAGTTGAAGTCCAGACGTCTTCAAGTTGCCAAGGTTGAGAAACACTGTCTTAAGGCATGCTAGCTGGGGAATTCTGGGAGTTGAAGTCCAGACATCTTCAAGTTGCCAAGGTTGAGAAACACTGTCTTAAGGCATGCTAGCTGGGGAATTCTGGGAGTTGAAGTCCACAGATCTTAAAAGCATGCTGGCTGGGGAATTCTGGGAGCCGAAGTCCACCCCTCGTAATTTTCGGGGGATTTCGGGAGTTGAACTCCACTCGTCTTAAAAGTTACCCAGTTTTGAGAAGCACCGGACTAATGCTTAACCTGGTTGCATAGTGGTTTGGGCTGTTTGAGGTTATTGGCACCTGCAAGATGGCGTTTTACAGCATTGTAATCAAAGCCAAGATGTCATTTTGCAGATTTTTTCACACGCCTCTCTCCCCCCCAAAACTTGGTCTTTTTCAGCTGGGGTCTTTTAGCTTTGTGGTACTCCAGTTCCAATAATTTTTTCTGGCTGGGAACCATTGGAGTGAGACTCTAACATAGCTAGAAGATGTCCCTATTTTTTGGCCATCCACTGTCTTCCTTCCTATTTTTTACATACCTTCCCCCCCCCCTCCCCGCTTCTTGCTTTTCCAGGCTCCGCGTAATTTTTCAGATGAAGGTTTACATAGGAAAAAAATAAGTTTTTTTGCTGATTTGCTCTGTGGTTTTGTCCATTTTTATTTTTTTGGGGTGGATGTTGCCTCATGCTATTTGCAGACTTTCCCCTCTGAGAGGTTAGCTTTTTCTCCCCTAAATTCATTTAGAGCTGGTCTCTTCAACGTTCCCCTTTCGCAGTTGCACTGAAGGGAGACTCTTAACGATAAATAGAGGTTTTGGGGTGGCAAGGAGCTAATATCTTATCCTTTCCACCCTGGCCTCCATGCCTTTACAGAAGGTTCGGTGGGCTTTTCATGAGTAAACAGGCAAAGGATTGCAAAACTGCACCTAAGTCCAGAACTATGGAACTATGCAACCCATAGTTGCATTTAATTCTGATTTAATTTAATTAAAACAATATTTAATACCAAATGTAAGCAAAGGGTTGATAGCAGATTGGAAGACTACAGCTCCAGAAATTATATATATATATATATGCAAGGGACATGGTGGCTCAGTGGCTAAGGCGTTGAGCTTGTTGATCTGAAAGGTCAGCAGTTCAGCGGTTCGAATCCCGATTGCCGCCTAAGAGGGAGCTCCCGTTTCCTGTCCCAGCTTCTGCCAATCTAAATTTGTTTATTCCTAGTTCTGCCTTGTTGCACGTATGTCAGTAAGAATGACAACGTTAGCCTATGTAGATTCAAAATTTTAGACCCTTTGAAGATGCAATTATTTTGATTCTACTAAATATAATTTATATATATATATATATAATGAGCAATCCTCTGTGGCGTTTACTGAGGCGGAGATGCTACCCTGTTTCCTGGGTTTGTTCCCAGGAAAGCACAAAATGTAGGCTCACGACGTAGGGGCCCATCTGAATTAATATTTAAGTAAGTAATTTAAGTAATATTTAATTTTACTTACTGTAAGTAAGTCTCTTAATTTTACGGACCAATTGGGAGGAACCAGCGTCCGTTAAAGCCAAATGTTCATGAAGCCCAATGCTACGTAACACCCTTCAATGTTGCGTGATGTTCATAATATTTATGTCCTGTACACCCATGTACTTTACAAAAAAGTATCCTATGCGCATGGTCTGATTTACCAAGCTGTTGTTTTGCTGAAGCCACCCGAATTCAGATATTGTCTGTTAAATCCAAAGTCTGTTGAATCAGGGTCTGTAAAATCGAGATGTGATCGTAGCAACATCCAGACTCAAAATTTTCGTGGTTGGTAGGAATGACTTGTGGGTTAAGTTAAAAGGAGTATAAAGATGTTGGAAGCAATGGAAGACGCCCGTATTTCTCTTGTACGTTGGATATGGTGTTGATTCACTGTCTCCCTTCGCTGCCATTTTTCTGTCTCGGGGAGATTTGGCTGTCGCATTTTCACCGCAAGGAGTTGAATTTAACTCTCCTGCAAAATGCCGCATAGCTTCTTCTTCCTAGGTCTCAAAAGCAGAGACAGGAGAGGCGAAAGCTTCCCTTGCAAATGAAATTTAAAAAATATAATAAAAAACAAAAACCAACAAGAACAAGACCCATACTGGGTAGTGTTTGTAAATATTTTATTGCAACAGTGTTATTTACTGTGCCTTTTTTGTGTGTGAAAAATGTTGAGTCCTGTGTGATTTTTGTCAAAGGTGGGTTTAAAAGTGATTTTTTGTCCTTCGTGGATCAGCAAAAAAAGGAAATATGTGTTGTTTTTTTCCTGATCTGTTAAAAGAACAAAAAAAAATATGGAAAAAGTTCTGTGTCGTTTGTCACTTACCTGTAATTTATAAATCCCAGTATCTGGGAATGTTGCTTTCTGTAAAGTAGTGTACATATATATATATATATATTATGTGACTCTCGCTATAAATATATATATATATTAAAGAGGAAAAATGTGTGGGAGGGAAATAATGATTAATATTCTCAGGGAATTAAACCTGATCACTGCCACAGAGTACCTGTGGCCTGTGTGTTCTTTGTGCTTTCAATAAAAGAATTTGTTGCCTAATTAATTACTTGAAGCTCTTCTGTTCTGTTTTGCGGGTTTTTTTTTTACCATTTCTTGCTTTCTCTACTTTCCTGGGGGATTCTGGGAGTTAAAGTCCACACCTCTTCAAGTTGCCAAGTTTGAGAAAGACCAGAAGATCCCTCCCAACCCTCTTACTCTGTTCTAAATATAACTAACCTAGTTTGTGCACAGAGCCTTGAGATCCAGGAAGAGCGGTGGGTTGGACTAGAAGACCTCTAAGGTCCCTTCCAGCTCTTGTGATTCTAGGAGTCTAAATTTGAAAGCTCGATGGAGGAATTTACAGGTAGTCCTCGACTTAACGACCACAACTCGGCCCCAAAATTACTGACGCCAAGCCAGACATTTGTGAAGCAAGCTGTCCCATTTTACGACCTCCCTTGCCGCTAAGTGAATCCCTGCAGTTGTTAAGAGTTAGTAAGATGGTTAAGTGGAGAAGGGAAGGAAGGAGAGAAGAAGGGAGGGAAGGAAGGAGAGAAGAAAGGAGGGAAGGAAGGAGAGAAGAAAGGAGGGAATGTAGGAGAGAAGGAAGGAGGAAAGGAAGGGGAGGAGAGAAGAAAGGAGGGAAGGAAGCAGGGAAGGAGGTGGGAAGGAGAGAAGGAGAGAAGAAAGGGGGGAGGGAAGGGGGAAGGAGGGAGGGAAGGAAGGAGAGTAGGAGAGAAGGAAGGAGGGAAGGAAGGAAGAAGAGGTAGGAATGTTGTAAGATAAGATGGATCTATGGGATGGTAAGAAAGCAATTTCAAGTATATTGTCAACTGTAGGGGAAAAGTTGTTATAAATACATATTATTAATAACAGTTATGAGATCATATAATTGTGAATGTATATATGAAATTAATAAAATTTTCAAAAAAAATAAAATAAAAAGATGGTTAAGTGGATCCTGCTTCCCCGTTGGCTTGTCAGAAGGTCGCAAAACAGAATCACGCAACACCCCCCCCCCGGAACTCAGCGACCGTCATAAAAATGAGCCAGTTGCCCAACAGCTGGATTTTGATCACGTTGCAACAGTCCCAAGTGTGAAAAAGGAGCATGTTGCTTTTTCCAATGCTGTTGTCATTTTTGGAAGGGTTACTAAAGGAAATCGAGGAATGTGCTAATTCTATCTGATTTTTCATGGAGTAAGTAAGCAAAATCTTTACTACGGTCAAAGACCAGCAATACACATTAGTTTTTACACTATATTAAAAAAAATACTAACATTAAAATATAATTAAAAAGTATTGACATTAAAAGTGGATAATAACATAATGGTCCAGAGATTGTTAGAGGGATGTCCAGATAATTGGTTACAAGATGGTACTATACTTCTGTAGCCACTTTTTTTTCTTATGGACATTGCAGCAGCCCAGAACTTTGCCACTGCATACGTGGTAACCGGGTTAGTGTCCTGGAGGAGGAAGCCTAGATAAAAATGGTCTGCCCTCCCTGGCAATCTCTCTAATAAGTGGAGAATATGTGCAGACTTACAAGCTCTGTATAGCTTGCAGTGTAATAGAACATGTGAATTATCTTCCACTTCTCCTTCACCACATATAAAAAACCCGTTCTGCTATAGGTGGCGCAGTGGTTAGAGTGCAGCACTGCAGGCTACTTCAGCTGACTGCAGTTCTGCAGTTCGGCTGTTCAAATCTCACCGGCTCAGGGTTGACTCAGCCTTCTATCCTTCCGAGGTGGGTGAAATGAGGACCCGGATTGTTGGGGACAAGAGGTTCCATCCACCAAACTCTGACTTTGTAAACCGCTTAGAGAGGGCCTGTAAAAGCACTGTGAAGTGTGTATAAGTCCACAGGTGACGCACTGGTTAGAGTGCAGTACTGCAGGCCACTTCAGCTGACTGTTATCTGCAGTTCGGCGGTTCAAATCTCACCGGCTCAAGGTTGACTCAGCCTTCCATCCTTCCGAGGTGGGTAAAATGAGGACCCGGATTGTTGTTGGAGGCAATATGCTGACTCTGTAAACCCCTTAGAGAGGGCTGAAAGCCCTATGAAGCGGTATATAAGTCTAACTGCTATTGCTATTATACCTGTCCTGGAGGAGTGCTGAAGGAAGAAGATTAAATCTGGCTCTGATTTTTCATGGAGAGGTCTTTGCCCATGGGAAACGCAGACAGGTGCTGCCACCTTGTGGAAGGACCAGGCACAGCGCAGCAAGACAAAGCCACTAACTCTGAACAACGAAATATATCCGTATAAATCATTCATTAGCCAAAGCAGAGCCTTTTCAAAAGTTGTTTATTTTAAAACATGAAACCAAAGCGGAATAGAAACCACAGGAATTACATTTAGAATCGTTTCCGTTGTAATATCTGCAGAACAGAAAGAACAAACCAGTAAATTAAAAAAAAACCCAGCTATAGTACAACCAAAATTCAAAATAAAAGTTTTTTTTAAAAATAATCGTCATCGGGCTGACACCTCCCCCACCCCTCCGTTGAAACCCCCGTGAAATTTCCCAAAAAAAAAACAACCACATTTTTTTTTAGTGCGGTCCAGTGGAGATCTTTGAAAGACGCTTAGTCATGTCTTAACAGCTTTAAAAAATTATATTTATATATATTCCATATACATATATTATATATGTATACATAAAAGAAGAATGCTGTATTAACCATTGTGGTTTAAAGCAAAAAAAACCCGGTTTGAAAACAGCAGTTCGGAGTTGGTAGAATTTGCCACACCTCTCAAAAAAAAATAATAAAACTGGAGAGGGACAGAATCAAAGGGACAAACAATTCCCCAGGTTTGCAGACGGAGGAGTGGAGAATAGAATAACTGCTGGTTGCCAATGGATCACAGCGCCAAACCCACCAAGGCTCCAGTGCCTTTCCTAGTCACGGATAGGCAGAAATTCAGAAGGTGAAGCTTGGCCTCTGCGTTGCCTGCAGAGTTTAGGCTGCGTGTTGGGATTCCTTGTAATAAACCAGGATTCTGGGTTTCTAGTGGGCTTGCTTGCTTTGGGGGCAAAGCATGGGTCATGAAGGATGCAAACCACAATATCAGCAACCCTGCTAAAGAAGACTTCAACACGGTCGATTGAAGTAGGGGCAGAGACTAAAAACAAGTCCAAATTCTTGACCCCAAGGTCAATGTTCCTGGGAATCAGAAGCTGGGAGGGATGACAATTCCCAGAACCCCCACCCAACCTCCCTTGAAAAGCTGAGTTGATACAGGTGTGGGGAGTGGGGGGTGGGCAGGTCCAACCGCAGCTAGATGGGGGAGGCCTGAGAGATGGACCCTGGTGTCAGAGAGGGAATGGTGAAAACAAGAGGAGCATCCACCTTGCATAGAGACAAAAGTGTGGTTGTTGAAGACACGAAGCACCAAGAACTAGCCTGATGCTAGTCCAGCAGCTGCCACTGGTGGCTGTGGTTGTTGTTGCGTTGTTGAAAGGTAAGAAAATGTTCAGCCCTGCTTCCTGAGGTCGGCCCTGCTAACCCGGATCCTAAGGGTGGCCTCGGAGTGTGCCGGTGTGTAGCTGTCTCTGTTTGGTCCCAGGCACACCGCTGTCTCTCTTGAGGTTGGCAGGTGGTCTACTGGGGAAATCTGGGGATTAACTAACAAGGATGAGGTGGTCTCCCACCACTACACTTTAGCTGATGGGGGAGAGAAGTCCCATCAGTTTCTTAGCACCTCTTCCTTGGGGCACAGGGAGCCACCTCTCAACAAGAACTCCTTAAGCTACAAGCAGGAGCATCTGCCATAGATTGAATCAAAGCACTTAGTCCTCCTCTCACCAATGGCTGGTGGTAACGTTCTCATATGCCCTTCCACTGAGCAGCGGACCAGAAGGCCCAACGCTCTGTCTTGTTACATGGAGGAGCTGGGTCCAGCTATCAGTTCTCCAAGGATCTCAAAGGTGCATCACCGTGACATGCTCACAACACCTAGGATCTAGAGATCTAACACTGGGCCTGTCTAAATTCCTTCAGGTCCGAGAGGCTCACTCTTAAAGAACTTTGGTGACCATGCATGGTTCTGATGCATCTCTCTGAGGGACACGCCTCAAAAAGGATCATAGACCTACATGGGTTATTCTGAGTCCTTGTCTACATACTTGGCCATCAGAAGAAGGCTGAAGGCTCCATTTTTTTTGCTGAAGGCTTTTTTTAACCCAACATGGTCCAAAAACCAGGATTCTTGAAGACAACAGGAAGATGCGACCCACATCTCTCTATTGTCCCTCAACAGAGATGCCTGAACTGGACCTCCTCACTTAATTAAGCTTCATATTTCCCAGAAGAAGATGCCCAATTGATGGGGGAAGCAGCACCTCCTCTTAAACAAGAGCTCAGAAAGGGTAGGTGAAGGACCACTATGGCTTTTAAAAGACTTATTTTTGGCACAGATACGGTTGAACAATGTCCAGAACTTTCCCCGCAAGAAGCTTTTGACATGACCCGATGTACTAAGTCCTAGATCTCACTCTTTCAAAGAAGAAATGGACACAGTTGGTCAAATGGGCATCAAAGCAGGCATACCCCAAAGCCTTCTGCCCCCAGTGGCCTCCAATCCACAGTCAAAACTGAACGATGGACCAGACCTATCACTCAACCTTCTCTTGGGCCTTGGCGGCTACACGGACCGCACCCCACACCATCTTCTGAACCTTCCTCTCTCGGCTCAAGCTGACAACACAAGAGATCGTGAGATGGACTTGACCTTCTCAAACACCACCAAGAATCCTAAGAGAAAGACCAACCGATATTCCCAACTGCTCAACTTCCGAGTAGATCTTAGGAAGCACTAGCACGCTCTGGGGGGGAAATATAGGTCTTGTGTCCTTATGGGCCACAGGTAGAGAAGAACGACAGATCTAGGTGGCAAATGTGGTGGGACGAGCAGTGACTGAATTTTAACGCACGCATGCGGAACTCACACATTTTCTGTGATGCTCCAGAAATTGGCCCTCAGTAAAATCGTTCCAAGTTAGGGCCAAGTTCAAGCTACTCTTTCCTCTTCCTTCCAGTTAAGATGGCCAACACCTGAGGTATTTAATTCACACATACCTATCAGATTTGCTCTTATTTTTGTTTTGTTTAAATTGTGGCTAGTTGAGAAGAATCTAACCTTCAAGTCTTGGATACATGGATGAACATCATTATTATTTTTTCCTCACCTTAAAACCCCTTTTCTCATCTTGAGAAGCCAAAGAAAAACTCAAAACGAAAGTGAGCTAATATTATACAGACAGGATACAAAACACGACACCGTTTTTTTCGTTTTCGTTTTTTGGAACAGCACACACAAAAAATAAATTCACAGCCAAGTCTTGATTCGATTTCCCCCCTCCCGCCCCAACCCCCCAAAAAATAAAAACAAAAACAGTTACAATGCAGTCTTCACAACACCGGATGGGAAAGAAGTCCATCCTCATGCTCTGTACATGTCACATTGCGGAGAGGCGCCTCGGGAGCTTCAGATGGTCCCCAGTTTTTCTTTAGGATTGTTTCTTTTTAAAAGAAAGGGCGTGTGATGGTTTTCGCGGGGGGAAAAACCCCCCAATTTCCTTGCAAATGGCTCTCAGGAAGGAAGGAAGGAGAGGAAGGAAGAGTTTTAAGACTCCGCTTTTCCACTCCAGCCTCTCGTCCCGCTACTTCAAGGTTCTGGCCAAGCGGTCTTAGCCAGCCGCCACTCAACGTTATCTTGAATTTCGTAGGCCCCCCAAAAATCCACAGGGATGGTTTTTTCCCCCCGCTCCCTGACTGAGTGGCTGGGAAAAATCTACAGCACCGTCCTGAGAGTTCTTAACTTGCAAAAGGAAAAGCAAAGAGAGAGAGAAAGCTAAGAGAACGGGAAAATAAACTATTTTGTGGGGTTCGTCTACTCTGCCGAAGAAGCTGGTGCAGAAGCTCTGATGAAGACACCGATCCAGCCAAAAAGTCAACACCCTTGCCAGCCAATAATTGAGGAAGGGGAGGGAACTTGGGAACAGGCTGGTTCGGAAGGAAGGGACAGCCAGCGGTGAACAGCCCTTAGCAGTCGAAATGGTTGCCACGGATGCTTGGCACGGAAGGAGGAAGCGAGGAAAGTGGCCCCTCTCTTCTCGTTGAAGGCCAACAAGAGACCATGCAAAGACTCACGTTTTCCAGAAGGGAGCCATCCGGACATGCCCCACGAGGTCTTCACGTGCTCCTGGCCTCCCCAGCCATCCATATTTACACGTGGGTGGGTACGGGGGGGAGGAGTAGACACCCACACCCCGGTTGACTCGTACCCCCGTCGATAGAAGCGTGCGCTGTCGTTTGAGTTTGAGATGATTCTGGATCTTGGGGAGTTGAAAAGCCAAGCAGAGTTCGGAGTGCCTGGAGGAGATTCACCCTGCGAACAAACTCCAACCTGGTCCTTTCTCCACCAGGCTGTCTTCTGCTTGTTGAACAACGCGGAGGACATCTTAAGATTCGTGCAGGACACCCCAAGCTGGAGGTTCTTCTAAGCGAAGAGGCCTTCAAACTTGGCAACTTTAAGACTTGTGGACTTCAACTGATCCATGGATGGCCTTCAAATTAAGGGGAGGACCTATCTGGAGAAGACCCAAGAGTTCAATAAGGATAGGGTGGACCTATTCAATATCCTAAAGATCTCACATAGCAGGAGCACCAGTGAGTGTCCTACAGAGAGTTCTGGGAGTTGGAAGTCCACAAGTCTTAAAGTTGCCAACTTTGGGGACCTCTGTTCTAAGCGATGGCGACTTCTCAGGAGAAAGTTAGTTTCTATAGTGGTTATTATTACAACGTTTGTTGCTGGTCCCTTCCTCAAGAGGATCATACTCAAGTTTTTCTTCTGCCTGGAGAAGACGGAGCAGGACGGGGGTTGTTTTCCTGCTCTCCGCCAACCAAGCTACCAAGAATGTTCTTCTGAAGATCTTGCACACGATCCAGAGGGCTGAATTTTGGTTCTAAGGGCACGCTTCAAAAGTTGGTCTGTGAACGGATGTATTTTGGAGGGTTCATTTCTTTTTGTACAAATACCTTCATGGTTGGATGGAGGTCCGACTCCTGTCCTAACGCTACTGGGTGACAATCTGCATTACTTGGGAATCTAGAGACAAGACTGAGTGGGCTTCCTGCGCTTAAGACATGAGCAATGGCTTACATGACCCTGATGCTCAAGAAAGACCTAACAGTGGTTTGGTGTCTCCTCATTCTTCTGCCAGCTGCATCTAAGGATTTCGGCACCTGCTGACATTCTAGGTTTTCAAAGCAAGCAACTATGGCGGAGGGGTGTGTGGGTGCACATCTCTCAAGAGCAAAAGCAAGCAAAACCTCCTCTCAAGTGTGCAAAACTCGAAAAGGAAATCTCCGTGCTTTCAAAACGAGAAGAACCCAAGAGATCAATAAGGATAGGGTGGAACTATTCAATATCCTAATCATCTCACATAGCAGAAACACCAGTAGGTGTCCTACAGCCATTGTTCTTCTTCCCAATTTGCTGCTCACCTCTACTGTCAACAACTTAAGAAGCAACTGGTCCATGGATGGCCTTCAAATTAAGGTCAGGGCCTATCTGGAGAAGACCCAAGAGTTCAATAAGGATAGGGTGGAACTATTCAATATCCTAATCATCTCACATAGCAGGAACACCAGTAGGTGTCCTACAGCCATTGTTCTTCTTCCCAATTTGCTACTCACCTTGACTGTCAACAACTTGAGAAGCAACTGGTCCATGGATGGCCTTCAAATTAAGGTGAGGCTCTATCCGGAGACCCCTTCGACCACTGAACCTCAAAAGTGTCTTCCTATAACAGTATTTTTTTTTAATTTTTGCTTCATGATTTAAGGATACAGGGACAGGGACAACCCTCCTTTCTCCATCTAAGATCAACCTGTCCAGGGATTCGTCCGTCCCAACTCCCCAAAGAAGCCCAAAGGAGAAGCGTTGAGAAGTCTAACCTTGGAGGACACCTTGGGAAGAAGCTCTTTGGGAAGTTTTGTTGGCATTTCCTTGACCTGTCAAATCCTTCTCCCAACATTTGTTATTTCACAGCCCCCTCCCCCCCTCCAATCTACAACACTCCTTAAATATTTCACTGGAAATATTTTGGCACCGAAAGAGTGGCGGTTTCCAGTTTGATGACTTCACATCAGCTCCAAAGATGTTTGGGGAGAGCTAGCAGGAAGTACAGATTCGGATGAGGAGGGCGGGTAGAGGACAAGGAGTGTGTGCTCATATAAGGCTGTGTTTGTATGTGTGTGCCAACAAGCACATACATCCAAGCACATACAAGCTGGTGCAGGAAGCCTACTCCTTCTTGCTGGGACTTTAAACCCAGAGAGTAAAACAGAGGAGTAAACTTGTGGTAGAGGTATCCAAGAATCGCAAAGGGTTGAATGAGCAGACCACGTTGTAATAGGCAAGGGACCAAGGAGTTGAGGAGATCCCAGGTCGGAGATCCACTGATACAGGCAGGAGAACCGAGGAGGCCCTCTACGGCAGCTTCAAGAGATCTTCAGGCAAAGCTTGGAGATATCTGAGCTTCATGGCGAAGTGGACATTAAAGATGGCTTTAGCTTCAGTGGGGCCACATCAAGAGCGCTTCCACGCCATGATCCAGTTTTATAAAGTCCTCTGGTTCATCCAATCGTTTTGGATGGGTTGGAGAGAATCCTTAGGGAGGAGATCGAGCCCACTCGATCATTTCCGGGGCAACAAAAGTGCATTCCTCGTACAGCGAAGGAACACAAGAAGACCAGCAGCTCTTCAGCACGTGGACATGAGCATGTGGAGATGTCCCCCCCCTCTCTGTCGAGAGAGAACCGCGAGGGAACAAGAGCCCAGACCTGCAATAAGCTTCTGCGGAGATGTCTTCACGTGGACCATAGGCCAGGTGAAGCCGGGGGAGAAGCAGCAGGAAATGCAACTGAGCTGGAGCCTGGGAGAAATAGCAGGACAGATCTGCGAAGACAACAGAAGCTCAAGGACGGCCCATTCCCTTCCATTTTTCACTTCCAGGGGTCCTTGTTTTCAGTGCACGCTTCCAGAATCCGGCCGAGGCTGGTTGGTGGCGAGGTATTTAGCTCTCATGCTGGAGGTGTACTACAAGGAGCAAAAGAAACCACAAGAAGAGAAACAAGTGGATTATCAACTCACACGCCTGTGGCAAGAGCTAACTTCAGAACCACCAGAGTTGAAAGGGGACCCTGGAGGTCTTCTAGTTCAACCCTCCCAACAGGGGACCCTAGACCCGTGATAGCGAACCTATGCATCTGCAAGCCAGCCAACTGATTTTCGGCCTTCTGGAAGGCCGGGGGGAGGCTGTTTTTGCCTTCCCCAGGCTTCAGGAAAGCCTCCGGAGCAGTGATGGGATTCAAATAATTTACCAACCAGTTCTCTGCCCTAATGACCAGCTGGGTAGGTGGGGCTTGGTGGTCATGTGATTATGTGGGCGTGGCCAAGTCAATGTCACTCAGGTCGATGGGCACTTCGCCTTAGTTGTTACAGTGGTTATAAGGGTTAACTGGAGAGGCAGTTTCTGTAAGCAGGGCAATAAAGATGAGGCTAGAAACAACACCAGAATGTTTCCTTCCTGCCTTCCTTACAGGATTAGCCCTGGAAAGTGGGAAAAAACAAATTCAGATTTCTTCCAACAACCGGTTCTCCGGACTGCTTAGAAAGTTACCAACAGGTTCTCCCGAATAGGTGCGAACCGGCTGAATCCCACCACTGCTCCGGAGCCTGGGGAAGATGAAAAACAGGCCCAATGGGCCTACCAGAAGTTCAGAAACGGATTATTTCCAACTTCCGGTAGCCCGTTGGGCCTGTTTTTTGCCCTCCCCAGGCTCCGGAGGCTTTCCTAGAGGCTGGGGAGGGCGAAAACGTCCTCCCCCCGTGCCCCGAAGGAAATACCAAGCTCAGCTTGGAGGCGAGCAGTGCGGCGTGCATGGGGAAGAGGCCTGTGTGGACATGCGCGAGTGGGGATGCGCTTTGCATTACGGGTGCTGGCACATGCTCGCGCTATGGTACCCAACAACGAAAAGGTTCACCATCCCGGCCCTAGACCCTTTCAAGCCAATGGGATCTCCAGCGTCTCCTGGAAAACTTCCAGTGATGGAGCACCCACACGGCAAAATGTCTGCTTAACTGTTCTCCCTGTCGGGAAATTCCTCCTTACTTCAGATACGGTGATGGTCTGATGGACCTCTGGAGAATTTAGGATTTGCACTGAGTTACAAATTAAGGAGCCGACACTCAACAGGAGATCCCAAACCCAAGAAAACACGGGGTCAGATCTGCAAGCCTTCTTTTCTTCTTTAGGTTTCAGGCCTACTGCACTTTCTACTGTCTACTGTGGGAAAATGGGAATGGAGATTATACGGAGTTGGGTGATGTGTAGCCATAACAACATTCTTCTTTAGAAAGCTAAGGTCATCTTAGTCTCTGCACTGGGACGGAACTGGGTGGGTGGAATTTTGTCGTTGTGGCAGTGGGAGATTGGACCATGGGATGGACTGGTGGGTGTGGGGGTGGTGGCAAGATCTTGAACTTTCAACTGGGTGGGGGAAACCGGGAAGCTTTCAGATTCGTGTTTCTCCAGATGTGTCAACATGGCTCTCTTAATAAATTGGAACTTTGAGCAATACTTTGCCACGGATTCTGATTTTATTTTGGATGCTATTTGGAACTCTGACATTAACCCGAATCCCCCTTGAAATACTGGATTCTAGATTGTATAGAGGTCATTTGCAATGTTTAGTGCATTGGAAGGGGTACCCTTTGAAGCTACGTGGGTGAAAACTTGGAATGTGAAAGCTGACACATTAGTGAAGCAGTTTCCAGATAAGCCAAAGGATCCCCATGGGGTGGGGGGGGGGTGAGAAAGAGGTGGTTAGTTAGTGAATGTTAACCCTCTGCATTATTGTCTTCACAGGACACACTTTTCTTCTGAAGGGGGGGCTGCCTGTCAGACCTGCAAGCCCTTTTTTACTTTTTTTTAGGTTTTAGGTCTGCCATGCTTTCTACTGTGGGAAAATGGAGTGGAAGGGGGGTGGGGGAGTGACACATGGCTTTGCAGGTGTGCGAAAGAGCAGCGACGAAGGATTTTGTCCGCCAACATCTCACTCCAATAGTTCAAAGAAACCCAGGGCAAAAAAACATATATATATATATATATCATCCTACAGATTTCAATTCCGCAGAGAAGAGAGCACAGCCTTAAAATGCGATTCCATTTGAAGTAGGCAGGTAAGTCCTCGACTTACGACCTGTTCTGAGTTATGACGGGCCTCCCCAGAGCTCCTTACGTAACCCATTTTCAGGGTTACGATGGCCGTACATACACACACACACACACACACACAAACCCAGGGTGATGTGATCACCTTTGGATGCTTAGCTATTGGCTGGAGTTTATGGAGGTCTACAGCATCCTAAGTCCCCTGGCCTTGATTTGTGATTTTTTGGATGGGGGGCATCTCTGGTGTTTACTTCCAGATTCTAGTAAAAAGAAGAACAACCAACCTGTTCTATTCCTTCCGTAAATGTATCACAAATTTGAAAGAAAAGGGCCATAACATCCCCATGTAGGTGTCATCACACTTGATGAAATTTCTAGGTTCTACAGACACCTCTGGCCATCTCTAGGCCTTTCGTTTTCTGTGGTTTAGTCATGATGGGGACCTTGTATCATCATGCTCAGGAGCCAGCCCTTTAGTATAATAGAATAACAGAGTTGGAAGGGACCTTGGAGGTCTTCTAGTCCAACCCCCTGCTTAGGCAGGGAACCCTACACCACTTCAGACAAAGGGTTATCCAACATCTTCTCAAAAACTTCCAGTGTTGGGGCATTCATAACTTCTGGAGGCAACTTATGTTCCACTGGTTCATTGTTCTCACTGTCAGGAAATTCCTCCTTAGTTCTAGGTTACTTCTCTCTCCACCCATTGCTTCTTGTCCTGCCCTCAGGTGCTTTGGAGAATAGCTTGACTTCCTCTTCTTTGGGGCAACCCCTGAGATATTGGAAGATGCTATCATGTCTCCCCTAGTCCTTCTTTTCATTAAACTAGTTCCTGCAACCGTTCTTCATCTGTTTTAGCCTCCAGTCCCCTAATCATCTCTGTTGCTCTTCTCTGCATTCTTTCCAGAGTCTCCACATCTTTTCTACATCGTGGCGACCAAAACTGGATGAGTGTGGCCTTACCAAGGCCTTATAAAGTGGTATTAACACTTCATGGGATCTTGATTCTATCCCTCTGTTGATGCAGCCTAGAACTGTGTTGGCTTTTTTGGCAGCTGCGGCACACGGCTGGCTCCTATTTAAATGGTTGTCCACTAAGACTCCAAGATCCCTTTCATAGTTACTACTATTGAGCAAGGTACCACCTATACCGTACCTGTGCCTTTGGTTTTTCTTGCCTAAATGTAGAACCTGACTTTTGTCCCTCCCAGCACCAAATGTAACTTGTCTTGGCTTCACCGCTTATTCAAGACGAGTTGCCATTTGAACAATAAGGTCGAGAACGTCGGCTGAGCCTTCAGGCCCTCTCTAGAAATGGGTTGGTGGTTCCTAGGCTACATTCTGCCCCTTGTCAAGTTCTCTTCCAGAAAGAAAAAAAGGGGATGTCTGAAATACAAGATTGGCAATACAGAACATTGAGGAAGAAACGAGAATGCAGTGAACCAACAGCCACGACGAGGCCCTGCCATTCCTTGCCCCACGGTTGAGTGGACCAAGCGATGCACAATTAAGGGACCATGCCAGGAGTTAAGACAGGAGGAACCTCCGGAAGACCACAGGCAATCATGCACCCGATGAACATACATAGGCGGCTCCTCCTCATGCGCTTGGCCCATGCACCCCAAAGCAAAGCATGTGTCCTTTGGGACAGGTCACGCTAGAGCAGGTTTGCCAAGGTGTGGGAAAACCCAAGCTCTAGAGAGTCTCAAAGCGTACGATGAAGCCAGGATGGAGAAATGGGGCAAATGACAACAAGCAAGAAGCCAGGATGGAGAAGCAGGGCAAATGAGATGAGGTAGATGTGTTTGTTCTTCCGGGGGGGCGGGGAGGGGAGAGTTGGTTTGTATCCTGAACACTTCGCAAAAGTTAGAACAAGTCTCTTCTCAAAAGTTCTCTAGATGTTCATCAAGTCAGAGATATTTTGCATCAGTGTCCGATTTAACCAGATTTGAGCAGAAGGTAGCAAGCTAACCTTGGCTGGTTGAAGGCTACTGTTTTCTGGAAGAGTTCTGGAGGGCCAGAGGCAGAGGTGGGTTCCTACCAGTTCGCACCTATTCGGTAGAACCGGTTCGTCAAATCTACCGAACCGGTTAGAAGAGGTTCCACCAGTGGACCAGGAAAGCAGGCCACACCTACAGAAGAGGTTCCAAACTTTTTTGAAACCCACCACTGGTCGTTGGATATGATTATTCTACACTATCATGCTCCTATTTATAAAACTCAGGGCCTCTGTGAAAGGTAAGGATGACTACTGCGTTTGTGGTGCAATCAGAACATTGCGTGTGTTGAAGTTGTTTTAACGCAAACCAAAGATGCCTTTTAAAAAACAAGTTTACATCATATTCTTATGCATGCCAGGGCTGTGTGAGAGGTAATTTAAGGTGGTTCTGACAAGTGTCATTGGCATCTTCATATCCGCTCACATGGGCGGCAAGCCACTCCCATCCTGTCACATGGGCAGCAAGCCACTCCCACAAAGGAGGCCACACCCACAGAGTAGGTTCGAACAATTTTTGAAACCCACCACTGTCCAGAGGGTTCCCACTGCGGCATCCTGAACTCATCTGGATTGAGGGATACATCTAGAAGGACTATGTCTAACTCTTGGTGGAATCCCCCAGGACCGCTGTCTATCGAGGGGGATATGACTAGCTGCAGTGTGGAGGTCAGCAGGAGACCAAGGATAATGAACCATGCATGGTCTTCTCAAGCCACCAGGGAACGGTGTCCTATCACCAGTGGTGGAATGTGGAGGATTGAGCAGGCTGTTGGTAGCTCCCATATTCCAAGGTTTACTTCTACCTTATGGAAGATAGAGCTAGGAGGCAGCACCCACCTGGGAGATATGGAATTGCTCGTGAAGAAACCCAGGATAGAATTAGACCTGGGTCCAACATTTTTGAGGCACCAAACCGGCAGCAATGCCGGTGGCAACCCCCCCCCCCCCCGGTCGACAGTGGTTGGTTTTCAGCCGTGTATGCCGAAAATCCCAGAATCCCTGCTACGAGACGGGCAGCTTACAGACAGGACTTAAATCCCCCAATCCAAAGATAACTTAAAAAAACAGACAGAAACTGTGACACAGAGGGAAAGCGATTTGGGGAGAGACAAATAAGGGCTTGGCGAGAGAGATCCGCTGGGTTTCAGGGGAGCTCAGCCAGCTAAAACTCCGCAGAGGGTCGGTGGGAGTTCCACCGAGGAGGAGATGCAGAACCGCTCCGGTTTCAGAGATCCTTGGTGGTCTCCAACTTGACGTTCCCAGGAGAGCAGTGGTGGGATTCAGCCGGTTCGCACCGGTTCGGGAGAACCAGTTGTAAAACTTTCTGAGCAGTTTAGTAAACTGGGTTGTTGAAAGAAATTATTAGGGCACAGAACCGGTTGTTAAATTATTTGAATCCCACCACTGCAGGGGAGCCAAACGAAAGAGGTCCTTTCTCGATTGTAAAACTCCCCGGGGAAGAGGAGTGGGTGGGGGGGGGGTTTGGAGCAGTGGTGGGTTTCAAAAAAATTTGGGACCTACTCTGTGGGTGTGGCCTCCTTTGTGGGAGTGGCTTGCCGGCCATGTGACCTGGTGGGAGTGGCTTGCCGGCCATGTGTTCTCTCTCTCTCTCTCTCTCTTCTCTCTCTCTCTCCCCTTCCTTTTGTCTTTCTGTCCCTTTTTTCTTTTTTTCTTTCATCTCTCTCTCACTCTTTTTTCCTTCTTTTTTCTTTTCTTTTTTTCTTTCTTTCTTTATTCCTTTCTCTCCTCTCTTTCTCTCTCTCTGTCAGTCTGTCCTCTCTCTCGTCAGTCTTTCTCTCTCTCTCTCTCTTTCCTTCCTTTTGTCTCTCTGTCCCTTTTTTCTTTTTTTCTTTCATCTCTCTCTCACTCTTTTTCTTTCTTTTTTCTTTTTTATTTCTTTCTTTCTTCCTTCTTTTCTCTTTCTCTCTCTTTCTGTGTCCGTCTGTCTGTCTCTGTGTGTGAGTATGTGTGTGTGTGTGTGTGTGGCAGTGGTGGGTTTCAAAACATTTCGGAACCTCTTCTGTAGGTGTGGCCTGCTTTCCGGGTCCACTGGTGGAACCTCTTCTAACCGGTTCGGTTGATTTGACGAACTGGTTCTACCAAATAGGTGCGAACTGGTAGGAGCCCACCTCTGTGATTGAAAGGCTATGATTCTCACTGGCTACAAGGGGCTGCAGGAGAGCTTTGCCATGAAAAGATGGAGAGGACCCTCCGCGACGGAGGAGCAGGGGTGTAGAGGCCCCGGTTGGGAGGAGGATGGGGGGTGGGGAAGTGCAGGGAGGGGAAAGGCAGGAGCCTTGGGCAAGGGACTCGAGGGGGGGGTCAGTGCAGGGTGGCAGGATCGGGTGGGTGAGTGGGCGCCCAGCGAGAAGGACCCTTGTTTCAGTACCTGTTCCGTTTTTGCGGGCGCGGCTACCAGTACGTCCGAGCACTGTCCGAGGGCTTAAGCTGCCAGCTGATATGGCTGTTACTGTCC
The DNA here is from genome assembly GCF_009769535.1 of Thamnophis elegans. Taxonomy (NCBI): domain Eukaryota; kingdom Metazoa; phylum Chordata; class Lepidosauria; order Squamata; family Natricidae; genus Thamnophis; species Thamnophis elegans. Next base: position 3,196,443 of record NC_045554.1, read on the forward strand.
ATGGCAGCCAAATACAACTGTGGTGATGCAGGAAAGGAGAGAAAAAGAAAGAAAGAGAGAGAGAGAGAGAGAGAGAGAGAGAGAGAGAGAAGAGTGCAGCCTCAACGTGCATGAAAAATAACCACAAGTGCAAGCATGTGACTCGTTGTGGTAGGGATGCCAATGATGGAAGGGACTCAAGGCTACCATCTTTGGAGAACAGACCTTGGAGCCAGGAAGGGGAAGGAAACGAAAGAAGGGATGACTCAGGGGACAAAAAAAAAGAGAGAGAGAGAGAGAGAGACAAACGATGAAGAAGACAACTCTTGGCCTACTGGAGACGTTGACTTGGTTTCCCACACGTTGAGCACCCAAAGGGAATTAATCTTGAGGAACGCTACTCTATTCTGCTTCGGTTCAGAACCCTCTTAATGGACTTGGCATGAGCCAACAGCAACATGGATTTGAGTCCAATTCTGCCTGCACACTTCTCTGGGTTTTAGGCAGCCTTAGCCGATTCTGATTCTGGTGGAACATGGTGTGGCCAGGTCACTCATTTGTACCCTTGACAAGGCTGCTTTCCACGAACAAAGTGTTGCGTACTAAGAAAGGAGACCCCAGTCTTAGTTACATGGGGTCTACCACTTTCACATCTGAAGCAGACATCACCTCTACGTGCTACAGGACACTTCCATTTTTATAAGCAGCGAGTGTCCTCTTCTTCTCAACCTCCAAAGCATGGACCACCCTAACTCCTCAGTTAAAACCCAAAATGTTCTGGCGTTACACCTTCCATCGTGGTGGCAATGCCTGTCTTCTGGCACTTTGAGATAAGACATCAAACATATCTCTACCTCCCAGCTCCTGAACTAAGATGAAGCATTCTCCTTAGATCCCCTTGAAGCACCTTTCTCCTTTTGAAGTCCAGATCTATATCCTCCCAGATCTAGAGCATTGTAGCCCGACAAAACCGCGCTCGACTAAGCCGCGCCCGATTAAACCGCGTTGCTGACATCATCAACAGGGCGACAACAGCGAGCGCGGAGAAAGAAGGGCGCTTTAAATAGCGCTTTGAAAGCAAGCCGATTCAAGTTAAGGTAAGGGTTAGGTTTAGGGTTAGGTTTAGGGTTAGGTTAAGGTTTAGGGTTAGGTTAAGGGTTAGGTTAAGGGTTAGGTTTAGGGTTAGGGTTAGGGTTAGGTTAAGGGTTAGGATTAGGTTTAGGGTTAGGTTTAGGGTTAGGGTTAGGTTTAGGGTTAGGTTTAGGGTTAGGTTAAGGGTTAGGGTTAGGTTAAGGGTTAGGTTAAGGGTTAGGTTTAGGGTTAGGTTTAGGATTAGGTTTAGGGGGGTTAGGTTTAGGGGTTAATTTTAGGTTTAGCGTTTACAGCGTGCTTCTGTCTCTGCGCTGTTGTCGCCCTGTGATGACGTCAGCTACGCGGTTTTGTCGAGCGCGCTTTACTCGAACGCGGTTTTGTGGTGGAACCCTAGAGCATAACACTGCTGGGGGTCCCTTGAAGGCCACAATGGCTCCTTTCCAATCTTCTGAGAATTAGGATTTATTTTTTTTTATTTTGCCAAAGGAGAAGAGTAGAAAAAAAATCTACCGTAAGGGACTACGATGCTTTGAATAAGTTGTATTAGAGGTGTCCAAACACCTGTAGTAACAGATTCCATCACTACTACCACCATATGCATAGCCAGAAGAATAAATATTCCACCCCCGTCCCCAAAAAAAAGGAATTTGCTCTAAAAAGCCAGCAGCTTCAACTTTTATGAAATCAAAATGTTTCAGAATAACTCCAACGTATTTCTAATTACGGCTTGAACTGCTGATCTAAAAATCTGTTTTCTCTTAACAACACTAAAATCTCTTCTACGACACCAACTATATTTTTCCTTTAAAAAAAAACTGTGTTTTTTTTGTTTTTTTTTTTGTTATTCTTGCAATATACTGAAGGCATAAAATATAACCGATCCCTTTGGAGATATTCCCTGCTGGCCGAAGACGGTGGTATCGAGACCGTCAGTACACCAGACTAGAATAAATCGAGATATAAGACCACAACTCTGGAAATTAAAAGAAATAAACCCGGGGATGTTTTTTTTTTATAAAAAATAATAATAACTTCTTGTTCAAAGGGAATCTTCCATAAAATACATACCGTATTTTTCGGACTATAAGACTCACGGGAGTATAAGACGCACCAAGATTTAGAAGAGGTAAATTAAAAAAACAAAACACATTTTTGTACTCTGCAGGCCTTCCAAACCCTCTGCATGCCTCGTTTTTTTGTGAAAAGAAAGAGTTTGAGAAGCCTGCAAACTGCTCCTGCGGGGCTGGGGGCAAAAACGAGCAAAAAACGGCCCATTTTTTGCAAAAAGAACCAGGACATGCATAGGCTTTGGGTGGCTTGTAGAGGGATCCTGGGGGCTGGGGTGGTGGCGGAAATGAGCAAAAAATAGGCCGTTTTTGTTTTTGCCCTCCCCAGCCCCCAGGAGCCCTCTACAAGTCTCCCAAACCCTCTGCGCGTCCATTTTTGCGATGAGTCACAAAGAGGGGACTAAGGTGGCAGGCTGAACCAAAGTTAGGCCTCAAGCCTGAACCAACCTAGGGTTTCATGATATTAAGCTTTAACTGTTCATATATAGAAGTTGCAAAAGTTTGCTTTTAGAACATGGTGCAATTAGACACGAGTTAGAAGGAAGTCTGCACATGAAATCTGCTGAAGCAAAGTATCTATTTTAACCTATTTGCTGGCTTGGTTGTAAATCTGTTTAGTAAACACATTGTCAGTTCCTCAAACTACGAGCTACGCTGCTCCATATATACTTCCTGTAACTTCCTGCAACTCAGGGGCGAATCTTGAGGGGTGTTTCCAAAACTAACAGATGGCTTTAGCTGAAAGCGATAAACTACATAAGGACTTTCCTGACTTTCACTCTTTGTTCAGGCCCTTGTTTCCGAACCTGCGCAATAAACATTTCCTTCCCTGAAGAGCTGGCTTGCGTGTCCTGTCTTTTCTACAACAACGGGATGCGCGGGGTGGGGGTTTCGGGAGGCCAAAAACGCTGTATTCAGTGTATAAGACGCACCCAGATTTTCACCCTCTTTTTTTGGGTGGGTGGGGGAGTGCGTCTTATACTCCCAAAAATACGGTAGTTTTTTCTCTCTCTGGAAACCAGAGGGAAATTTCCAAAGAAGGAAAATATGAATATTAAAAACCCAAAGATGAACTCAAATAGAGAAGAGGACATATTCTGATTTTTCCTTCAAGGCTTGATTTTTGGTGTCACCGCAATTTCCCCGTGGCCAAACATTACCGGCTTTTTTCGGCATACGAGAAGACCTCTGCAGAATTGTGCTCTTGGTCTAACAACTCCGTGAAGGCTCCCGCATCATCACAACGATGTCATGTTTCCTGGGTGTGTTTTTGCAGTAAGGACAGGACTCCATACTGAATGAGGAGAAGTGGGTGTGGGTGTGGGGCTTGTCTCTTGGATGGATTTGTGAATCGGGGTGAAGAAGACCTCCCGCAACTCTTTGTCGAGATCTTCAAGGACAGATTGTGGTTTTACCCTTTCAAAAAGGAAGAGCAGAACTTACAGAAGGAGGTGGAGATTCCCGGCCGATCAAAGGGGTGTTCTCACAACGGGGATTCTGGAAATTGGCGTTCTGGGTCCTGGGAGGCAAAAAAATCATATTGAGAACTTGGGAGACGCAACGTTATTTGAGATATCAAGGAAAGGTGTCATCTCTCCCCTTAGAACGTGGGGGATTTGGGGAGTTGAATCCCACATATCCTAAATTTGCCAAGGTTGAGAAACATTGATTTGAACTCAGCTAATACCTTCTGATGTTCTTATCATGCTTTCTGGTTGACCTCTGGTGCTGGAGAAGAAGACTCCTGCATTGAGTCCCTTGGACTGCAAGGCAATCCAAGCGGTCAGTCCTAGAGGAGATCAACCCTGACTGCTCTTTAGAAGGCCAGATCCTGAAGGGGGAAACTCAAAGACTTTGGCCACCTAATGAGAAGGAAGAAGGACTCCCTGGAGAAGAGCTTCATGCTGGGAACGATGGAGGGCAAAAGAAGAAGGACTACAAGGCCATCCAACTGGTTAGTCCTAGAGGAGATCCACCCTGACTGCTCTTTACAAGGCCAGATCCTGAAGGGGGAAACTCAAAGACTTTGGCCACCTAATGAGAAGGAAGAAGGACTCCCTGGAGAAGAGCCTCATGCTGGGAAGGATGGAGGGCAAAAGAAGAAGAAGGGGACGACAGAGAAGGAGGTGGCTGGATGAAGTCCTTGAAGCAGTTGCCATGAACTTAAATGGACTCTGGGGGACAGAAGAGGACAGGAAGGCCTGGAGGAATGTGGTCCATGGGGGCGCGATGGGCCGGACATGACTTTACAACTAACGACAACAATACTTTCTAATTACTTTTTCATCAGTACCTGTTAAAATTTTGTCTAACTCAGTCATTTTATTGTAAAAACCTTTAGATTTTCTACCTTCATTATATCTAGATTGTATCTGTACATATGAATACCAGTTCATTTCCATCTCTTCTTGTTTCAACTCTTGGATAAATTTGAGTTCACCCTCTGCATTCAATAACTCAACATATCTAACTGTTTGTTCCTTTTTATATATTATTGGATATGAAAATGCTTCAATTGTTGATATCCAGACTGGAATTTTTAAGTAGTGTAATCTTTTTACCTTTTCCCAGTTTAATAACAACGCCTCCCTTATATAATGTCTTCTAAAATAACCATGTGCTTTAGTTAGCAATAGCAATAGCAATAGTTAGACTTATATACCGCTTCATAGGGCTTCCAGCCCTCTCTAAGCGGTTTACAGAGTCAGCATATTGCCCCCCAACAACAATCCGGGTCCTCATTTTACCCACCTCGGAAGGATGGAAGGCTGAGTCAACCCTGAGCCGGTGAGATTTGAACAGCTGAACTGCTGAACTGCAGTCAGCTGAAGTGGCCTGCAGTGCTGCATTTAACCACTGCGCCACCTCGTTCCCTTGTACCATAAGAAAGCATGCCATCCCAACAGTAAATCATGACCTTCTACATTCAATAACCTAGAGTCTGAAGTCGGTGGACGGTGGCAACCACAAATGGGGTTTCCTTGATTCCGAGGATCCTCACAGCAGCGAACAACCCAGAATAATTTAGATCAGGGGTGCTCAACCTTGGCAACTTTTAAGACCTGTGGACTTCAACTCCCAGAATTCCCCAGCCAGCATGAAGTCCACAGGTCTTAAAAGGTGCCACGGTTGATCCCCCACCCCCCACCCCCGGTCTAGACTGAGAGAGATACTAAGATTGGGGGAATCTGGGTCTTCGGATTTGGTTCATTGCTCTGTATTGTGGTCAACTTCAACTAGACACAACTTTCCGAGGCTGGGACCTCAGTGGCAATCCCCAGATGCTCCCACTCACATGTACTCCGTGACGGGCGCGTTGCTGACGGTATGAGCAGCCGCTGGGATGCTGCTTTCGCTCCCGTAGCTGCTCCCACAACTGTAGAGGCTCGGCATATGGACTCGGTACAAGTTGTCGTGAGTTTGGCGGTTCCCTGGAGCTGTAGATTCTTCCTCTCCATCGTCTTCGGTGCTCCTGGTGGAGAAGAAATGGAGAGAGAAAAAATACACGCCCTGACAGTGAGAACAATGAATTAGTGGAACAACTTGCCTTCAGAAGATCTGGTTTGCTCCGTCACTGGAGGCTTTTGAGAAGGGGTTGGACAACCCCTTGTCTGAAATGGCATTGGGTCTCTTGCTTGAGCAGGGGTTGGACTAGAAGACCTCCAAGGTCCCTTCCAACGCTGGTATTCTGTTCATCTGAGATCCGTTCATTAAGCTGTGCTTGGACATAACAATATCACCACCAGTAGCTAGTGATATAAAGAACATTTAGGCTTGTATCCTGCTTTCCAGCCCTCTCTAAGAGTCAGCCTTCTGCCCCCAACAATCTGGGTCCTCATTTTACCGACCTCAGGAGGATGGAAGGCTGAGTCAACCTTAACCAGGTCAGGATTGAATTCCTGTCAGTGGGCAGAATTAGCCTGCAATGCTGCATTCTAAGCACTGGCAGGAGGAAGGAAGGAAGGAAAGAAGGAAGGAAGGAAGGAAGGAAGGAAGGAAGGAAGGCAGGCAGGAAGGAAAGAAGGAAGGAAGGAAGGAAGGAAAATAGCAATAGCAGTTAGACTTATACACAGCTTTACAGTGCTTTCCAGCCCTCTCTAAGCGGTTTACAGAGTCAGCCTTTTGCCCCCAACAATCTGGGTCCTCATTTTATCAACCTCAGTAGGATGGAAGGCTGAGTCAACCTTAACCAGGTCAGGATCGAACTCCTGGCAGTGGGCAGAGTTAGCCTGCAATGCTGCATTCTAAGCACTGCCAGGAGGAAGGAAGGAAGGAAGGAAGGAAGGAAGGAAGGAAGGAAGGAAGGAAGGAAGGAAGGAAGGAAGGAAGGAAAAAATAGTGATAGGCGTTAGACTTATACACAGCTTCACAGTGCTTTCCAGCCCTCTCTAAACGGTTTACAGAGTCAGCCTTTTGCCCCCAACAATCTGGGTCCTCATTTTACCCACCTCAGAAGGATGGAAGGCTGAGTCAAGCTTAACCAGGTCAGGATCGAACTCCTGGCAGTAGCCAGAGTTAGCCTGCAATGCTGCATTCTAAACACTGGCAGAAGGAAGGAAGGAAGGAAGGAAGGAAGGAAGGAAGGAAGGAAGGAAGGAAGGAAGGAAGGAAGGAAGGAAGGAAGGAAGGAAGGAAGGCAGGCAGGCTGAGTCAACCTTGACCCAGTTAGGATCGAACTCCTGACAGTAGGCAGACTCATTCTGTTACTCTGTTAATCAATCGATGGAACGAACGTTGCCTCCGGAAGTTGTGGGTTGCTCCAACACTTGGAGGCATTTAAGAAGAGATTGGACAACCATTTGTCTGAAGTGGTGTAGGGTTCCCTGCCTGAGATGGGGGGGGGGGGTTGGACTAGATGACCTTCAAGGTCCCTTCCTGCTTTGTTATTCTGTTTCCGCTATTTTGTTTCTTTCCTGTTATTTAAGGAACGTTTAAAAAAAAGAAAAAAGAAAATCTGGATTCTAGACAACAGGCTCATTTGCCGCCGACGCCACAAGGGGGCAGTCCACTATTGCTGTAGAAGGCACTTTGTGAGTCAAGGATGACACATCTACCACAACCCGACCAGCAGCTGCAGAGCCACGCGGAGGCGTCTTCGGGGTGTCGATCCAAAGCATCAAGATGGCAGCTGCGATTGTACGAATGAAGTCTGGACCCTTTTAAAACACGCGTAGAATCCTCCCTACTTGAAGAGTTGTTGTTTTTTTTTAAAAAAAAAGTTGTGAGTGCAACACAACCATCCTGGCCATCCTTAGGTGTCGTTCATTCCTCTTTAAACCTTGGCATTTGTGTGTCCCTTTTTTTTTTGCAGTCTGCAGACATCAAAAGAGCCAAGGTGGCGCAGTGGTTAAATGCAGCACTGCAGGCTACTGCTAGATCAGCAGTTCAGCGGTTCAAATCTCACCGGCTCAGGGTTGACTCAGCCTTCCATCCTTCCGAGGTGGGTAAAATGAGGACCCGGATTGTTGGGGGCAATATGCTGACTCTCTGTAAACCGCTTAGAGAGGCCTGAAAGGCCTATGAAGCGGTATATAAGTCTACTGCTATTGCTATATTGCTATTGCTATCAGGAAAGGGGTGATAAACACATCATCCATACGGTGGTGCTAGGAGAGGGTTGCGGTGGCCTAGAGGTGAAGCTCCCGCCTCAGAATCAGGAGGCTGTGAGTTCAATCCTAGGTACAGGCAGATATCTGCTGAACAAAACTCCGCACTGGCGACAGGAAGGGCATCGGGCCACTAAACAGACTGCTAGCTTCGTTCAGTTGCCCAGACTCTACCCGTCAAGGGATTATGGAGTCGTTAAAAGATGATGATTAAATGAACTGCTCTCAAGTCAAGGATTCCTTGTACTTGTACGGGCATATTAAAACACACCGGCTCAAATGTTTCGCCAGTTGTGGCCTGCCAGTGGCCAGCGAAGCCGGCAGCAGATTCGGACAGTGAGGAGGTTGGGGAGGGATCTGGGCCAGTCCTGGAGTCTGGGGAAGGCTCTGAGGAGGGCTCTGCGTCGGAGGCAGAGAGGGGGCCAGGGACGTCTGACAGTTATCAGCTGCCTTTGGAGTCAGACATCAGTGAGGCAGAGGAACATCTGGAGCCTGTTCCCAGTGTGCGCATGCACAGAGTTGCCAGAAGAAGGGAACAGCTAAAGAACAGGGGACGACTTGGGAGTAAGGCCACAGGTGGACGATGAATGGCCCCTCCCAGAGGAAATAAAAGAGGAGCAAAAGGGGAGTGGAGTTAGCAGGAGACCATTAGTTCGCTTCATTGGTTCGTGACTCTCCGAGGCTCCTTGCCAAGTTTTGCAGATATCAACCTGGCAGCTCTCCAAGCCAGATAAGGTCTGTGACCGTAAATCCTCCTTTGAAAGACTTTGCTGGATGTGAAGGAGCAGAATTCACAGCCAATTAATCAAAGGGGTTTTTGTTGGGACAAGGAGTTTGCTTCGGGCTCTCGGGAAGCCTCGGTCAGAACACAAGTGTTTACGATCGTTAAACTATGATAATGGCTAGCATGGTTCCGTAAATGGATTAAATCTAGAAAACCAGCGTTCACAAGTCATTGCTAACATGGGATACTGCCCCCCCATCTTTTAACGACTCCCTTCTCTCTGTCTCTCTCTCTCTCACACACACACATTTATTTTTTTGCACACCCACCTCTTCTGCTGCCAGGTGTGTGGGACGCTACACACAATGGAGCTGAACATCAGGGCCGTCACGAAGGAGAAAAGGACCAGGTAGATGAGACCTTCTACACCATCATAACAGAAGCCAGTCAGCGCTTGGACATAATCCTAAAAGGAGATAGAAATACATTACAGGGAGTCCTCTGATTACAATGGTTCAAAGTGACAACCGCAGCGTGAAAACTGACGCGCAAAACCAGTTTTCCTCACACTTACGACCGTTGCTGCATTCCCATGGTCACGTGATCAGCATTTAGACACTTGGCAATGGACTCATATTTATGACGGTTGCCACGATCCCATTTTGCGACCTTCCAACAAGCAAAAGTCCAGTGGGGAAACTGGATTCACTCAACAACCGTGTCACTAATTTAACAACCGCAGCGATTCACTTACTGTAACAACTGCGGCAGGGAAGGTGGAAAAACTGAACAACGGTGGAAGCTGCCAGCAGGACAGAGGGAGATTGGACCAGGGGATGGGCTGGTGGGTGGGTGGGGGGCAAGATCTTGGACTTTCAACTGGGTGGGGAAAACCGGGAAGTTTTCAGATTCGGGGTGTCCCCAGATGTGCCAACATGTCTCTCTTAATAAATTGGAACTTTGAGGAATCCTTTACCTTGGACTCCAATTTAATTTTGGGTGCTATTTGAAACCCGGAGAGTCGAGGGCTGTCCATGCAATACAAAGCGGTGTATGGTTGTGTAGCCACTTTTGGTCCCTTTGAAGGAGGCCTTCTTCGTTCTCTTGCAAATCTGTTGTGTCGAGAAGAGCCGTTGCATGGCAACGAGGAGGTTAAAACTCCCAACTCTGATCCTATCCTTGGTTTTCCTCCCGGGCAATCTCTGCGTAACAACTTCAGATCTTAAGAGGACTTGTCAGAACAGAACATGCCCAAGGCCTCCTGAGCACCGACATCATTTCCTTCAAGACTTGAAATGGAGACGTGCGTTGGAAGGCTACATGGTCCTCTCCTCCCCTTCTCCACAGCTTCCTCCTCGTAGTCCGCAGAGAGGCGTCCTCCAAGGACGAGGAGGAGAAAAACCTAGCTGGCTGATGGGGAGGGGGTGTTTTTTGAAGGCCACCAGGCTCGGCATAGGACATAAGGCTGACCACACAACAGGTTTCAGTTCCTCTATTGAATGGGGATGTTTAGAAGAAGAGGAACCAGCTGGCGTCCTTGTGTGAGGTACGTGCTGTCTGATTGTGGTTCAAGACTTGCTTCCCCCCCGCCCATGAACAGTAAATGGTCTTGATTGACCTTCTCCAACCAACACGCTCTTCTGCTCCCGTTTCTTGATGTCCTTCAAACACAGCCAATCGTGCCTACTACAGTAAAGTCCCTCAAACTCAATAACTGTCAGGTTGGCAGACTTCAACTCCCAGAATTCCCCAGCCAGCTTAGTCTGGCTGGGGAATTCTGGGAGTTGGAAGTCCACCCATCGTAAAAAAGAGGTTTGAGAGGCACCTCAACTTCCCTTCGCCCTCCTTTCTGGGAATTATGGGAGTTGAAGTCCACCCATCGTAAAAAAGAGGTTTGAGAGGTACCTCAACTTCCCTTCGCTCTCCTTTCTGGGAATTCTGGGAGTTGAAGTCCACCCATCGTAAAAAAGAGATTTGAGAGGTACCTCAACTTCCCTTCGCTCTCCTTTCTATGAATTCTGGGAGTTGAAGTCCACCCATCGTAATAAAGAGGTTAAGAGGCACCTCAACTTCCCTTCACCCTCCTTTCTATGAATTCTGGGAGTTGAAGTCCACCCATCGTAATAAAGAGGTTTGAGAGGCACCTCAACTTCCCTTCGCTTTCCTTTCTATGAATTCTGGGAGTTGAAGTCCACCCATCGTAAAAAAGAGGTTGAGGCACCTCAACTTCCCTTCACCCTCCTTTCTATGAATTCTGGGAGTTGAAGTCCACCCATCGTAATAAAGAGGTTTGAGAGGCACCTCAACGTCCCCTTCGCCCTCCTTGCGGACAGACTCACCAAATGAAGACTCCGACAGTCAACCAAAGCGGTCAAATGTTGCAGGTTAACCTCCGTAGAGTTCAGCACTTCTTGGATTCGGATGAGGTGCTCCTGTGTGTCGAGAGGACGGGGAGGAAAAAATTCAGCTTTTTTCTTAGCGAGACGAACGGAAGGGAAAACGAAACGTGGGACGCCGCCCTTCCCAAAGACCAGACTCCAGGGTTACCTTAGAGGTAGGATATTCCTTCACAGCCGACTTCAACAGCTCCAGAACGTCATCCTGCATTTCCACCAGAGCTTTGTGGCTCCCTGACAGCTTCTGCTCAACACAGAAATATCGTTTTTCAGTCTCTGAAGTTAAATCCGGTTAGCCTGGGAGTCCTTGGTGCGCACTGAGCTGGGCGAGTTTCTTGCAGGCGTTTCGTGAGCCAACAAGGGGACATCATCAGGGCTAGAACCTCACCCCTAACTCCCTAATAGCACTGATGATGTTACCTGGCTGGGTCATGAAACGTTTGCAAGAAAACAGCTGAATTCAGAGAACACCAAGGACCCATAATTCCTCCTCCACTGTGCAAGCCCACTTTGCTTCTATCACTGATGATGTTCCCTAGTTGGGTCATAAAATGCCTGCAAGAAAACCACCAAGCTCAGAGAAGCACCAAGGAGCCCATAGTCCCCTTCCTCCCCTGTTCCTGCTCCTCTCCTTCTCCTCCTTCTCCTCCTCCTCTCCCTTTCTCTTCTACTTCTCCATCCACAAACACATTCCTTTCTAGCACTGATGATGTTCCCTAGTTGGGTCATGGAAGGTCTGCAAGAAAACTACCAAGCTCAGAGAGCACCAAGGAGCCTACAACTCTTCTATTATTCCTCCTCCTCCTCCTCCTCCTCCTCCTCCTCCTCCTCCTCCTCCTCCTTCTCCTCCTCTCCATAAACTCCATTCCCTTCTAGCACTGATGATGTTCCCTAGTTGGGTCATGGAAGGTCTGCAAGAAAACCACCAAGCTCGGATAGCACCAAGGAGCCTACAACTCTTCTATTATTATTCCTCCTCCTCCTCCTCCTCCTCCTCTCTCTTTCTCTTCCTCTTCTCCTTCTCCATCCACAAACCCATTCCTTTCTAGCACTGATGATGTTCCCTAGTTGGGTCATGGAAGGTCTGCAAGAAAACCACCAAGCTCAGAGAGCACCAAGGAGCCTACAACTCTTCTATTATTCCTCCTCCTCCTCTCCTCTTTCTCCTCCTCCTTCTCCCCTCCTCCTCCTCCTTCTCTCCCTGTCTCTTCCTCTTCTCCTTCTCCATCCACAAACCCATTTCTTTCTAGCACTGATGATGTTCCCTAGTTGGGTCGTGAAACGTCTGCAAGGAAAACTACCAAGCTCAGAGAGCACCAAGGAGCCTACAACTCTTCTATTATCCCTCCTCCTCCTCCTCCTCCTCCTCCTCCTCCTCCTCCTCCTCCTCCTCCTCCTCCTCCTTCTCTCCCTTTCTCTTCCTCTTCTCCTTCTCCATCTACAAACCCATTCCTTTCTAGCACTGATGATGTTCCCTAGTTGGGTTGTGAAACGTCTGCAAGGAAAACTACCAAGCTCAGAGAGCACCAAGGAGCCTACAACTCTTCTATTATCCCCCCCCCGCTCCTCCTCCTCCTCCTCTCCTTTCTCTTCCTCTTCTCCTTCTCCATCTACAAACCCATTCCTTTCTAGCATTGATGATGTTCCCTAGTTGGGTCGTGAAACGTCTGCAAGGAAAACTACCAAGCTCAGAGAGCACCAAGGAGCCTACAACTCTTCTATTATCCCCCCCGCTCCTCCTCCTCCTCCTCTCCTTTCTCTTCCTCTTCTCCTTCTCCATCCACAAACGCATTCCTTTCTAGCACTGATGATGTTCCCTAGTTGGGTCGTGAAACGTCTGCAAGGAAAACCACCCAGCTCAGAGGAACACCAAGGACCTCACAGTCCTCCTCTCCTCAAACCCTCTCCCTCCTAGCACTGATGATGTTCCCTAGTTGGGTCGTGAAATGTTCGCAAGAAAATAAGCAAGCTCAGAGGGGCACCAAGGACTCCACGTGTCAATCTTGAGCTTCAAATTTTCTCTCCTACTGGTTCCAGCTAGCCTGTGTGCACTGGGGTGGGGGGCGTTTTAATGTCTTTTCTCCTAAATCCTTGAGACTTCTGCTACTGTGCACATGATCGACTGCTCGAGAAAGCATCGAGTTTTGCAAGTCAGAGCCAAAATACAGGAAGGAGAAGATGGGTTTGAAATTCTCCTTCGGCAACGAAGCATGAACCAGCCCCTCTAACAACCCACCCAAGGATACGTCCTTGAATGGAAGCTCTAATCCAGTGTTTCTCAACCTTGGCAACTTGAAGATGTCCGGACTTCAATTCCCAGAATTCCCCAGCCAGCATTTGCTGGCTGGGGAATTCTGGGAGTTGAAGTCCCGACATCTTCAAGTTGCCAAGGTTGAGAAACACTGCGTCTAATCCATCCTTGGAAATTCTTTTTATGCTTCCTGTTTACCTGCCTCTTGGGTCTTTCCTTCAACAAGAAGATTGGGAGGGTTTTGAGAAGAGGATATTTCTATGGGGGTCCTGCCAAGGAAGACAGCTGGACGACCACCTCAAAAGCTCCAACTTCATTAGCAACCCCTCCCCCTTTCATCTCATCACACTAGTGTGGCATTTCTTTTGACAGCCAGCCCTTCTGCTACCCATCACTTTCATTCCAGCTGGCAGGATATTCCTTTGGATAAGATGAAAGGAAACAACTGCTCTGGCATTTCGGAGAACAGGGGCCTTCTGCAAAGACGTCTGGTTGGGAAAAGCCGTGGCGGCGCAGTGGTTAGAATGCAGAAGGGCAGGCTGATTCTGCCCACTGGCAGCAGTTCGATCCTGGCCGGCTCAAGGTTGACTCAGCCTTCCATCCTTCCAAGGTCGTTAAAATGAGGACCCAGATTGTTCAGGGCAATAGGCTATTTCTGCAAACAGCTTCACAGTGCTTTATAGCCCTCTCCAGGGGTATATATGCCTAAGTGCTATTAGGGAGGGAGGGAGGGAGGGAGGAAAGAAGAAAGATAGGGAGGAAAGAAGGAAGGAAGGAAAGGAGGAAAGAAGGAGGGAGGGAGGGAGGGAGGGAAGGAAGGGCCATGGTGGGGAAGTGGTTAGAATGGAGTATTACAGGCTAATTCTGCCCACTGGCAGCAGTTCGATCCTGACAGGCTCAAGGTTGACTCAGCCTTCCATCCTTCCAAGGTCGTTAAAATGAGGACCCAGATTGTTCAGGGCAATAGGCTATTTCTGCAAACAGCTTCACAGTGCTTTATAGCCCTCTCTAGGGGTCTATATGTCTAAGTGCTATTAGGGAGGGAGGAAAGAAGGAAGATAGGGAGGGAGGGAGGGAGGAAGGAAGGAAGGAAGGAAGGAGGGAGGGAGGGAGGGAGGGAGGGAGGGAGGGAGGAAGGAAGGAAGGAAGGAAGGAAGGAAGGAGGGAAGGAAGGAAGGAAGGAGGGAAGGAGGGAAGGGCCATGCTAGGGCAGTGGTTAGAATGGAGTATTACAGGCTAATTCTGCTGACTGCCAGCAGTTCAATCCTGACAGGCTCAAGGTTGACTCAGCCTTCCATCCTTCCAAGGTCGTTAAAATGAGGACCCAGATTGTTTGGGGCAATAGGCTATTTCTGAAAACAGCTTCACGGTGCTTTATAGCCCTCTCTAGGGGTCTATATGTCTAAGTGCTATTAGGGAGGGAGGAAAGAAGGAAGATAGGGAGGGAGGGAGGGAGGGAGGGAGGGAGGGAGGGAGGAAGGAAGGAAGGAAGGAAGGAAGGAAGGAGGGAAGGAAGGAAGGAGGGAAGGGCCATGCTAGGGCAGTGGTTAGAATGGAGTATTACAGGCTAATTCTGCTGACTGCCAGCAGTTCAATCCTGACAGGCTCAAGGTTGACTCAGCCTTCCATCCTTCCTAGGTCGTTAAAATGAGGACCCAGATTGTTGGGGGCAATAGGCTATTTCTGAAAACAGCTTCACAGTGCTTTATAGCCCTCTCTAGGGGTCTATATGTCTAAGTGCTATTAGGGAGGGAGGAAAGAAGGAAGATAGGGAGGGAGGGAGGGAGGGAGGGAGGGAGGGAGGGAGGGAGGGAGGGAGGGAGGAAGGAAGGAAGGAAGGAAGGAAGGAGGGAAGGAAGGAAGGAAGGGCCATGCTAGGGCAGTGGTTAGAATGGAGTATTACAGGCTAATTCTGCTGACTGCCAGCAGTTGAATCCTGACAGGTTAACTCAGCCTTCCATCCTTCCGAGGTGGGTAAAATGAGGACCCAGATTGTTGGGGGCAAGAGGCTGACTCTTTAAACTGCTTAGGAAGAGCTGTAAAGCACTGTGAAGAGGTATATAAGTCTAATTGCTAAGTGGGAAGGAAGGAAGGAAGGAAGGAAGGGAGGGAGGGAGGGAGGGAGGGAGGGAGGGAGGGAGGGAGGGAGGGAGGGAAGGAGGGAGGGAGGGAGGAAGGACGGACCATGGTGGTGTAGTGGTTAGAATGCAGAATTACAGGCTAATTCTACTGACTGCCAGCAGTTCGATCCTGACCATCTCAAGGTTGACTCCGCCTTCCATCCTTCCGAGGTGGGTCAAATGAAGACCCAGATTGTTAGGGGCAAAAGGCTGTTTCTGTAAATCACTTAGGGAGGGCTGTAAAAGCATTGTAAAGCGTTATATAAATCTGAGTGTTCTTGCTCGTGATATTGCTATGTCAAAGCACAGCTTAATCAAAGCATCTCAACTCAACAGAATAGCAGAGTTGGAAGGGACCTTGGAGGTCTTCTATCCCAACCCTCTGCTCAAGCAGGAGATCCTAAATCGTTTCAGACAATTGGTTATCCAGCCTCTTCTTGAAAACCTCCAGTGATGGAATGCTCATAATTTCTAGATTAACTTCTAATTAATTCTTCTCATTGTCAGGAAATATCTCCTTATTTCTAGGTTGCTCCAATATCCTCATTGGTTCTTCCCCTGCCTTCAGGTGCCTTGGAGAATGGCTTGACTCCCTCTCCTTTGTGGCAGCCCCTGAGAGATTGGAACACTGCTATCATGTCTCCCCTGGTCCTTCTTTTCATTAAACTAGACATACCCAGTTCCTGCAACCATTCTTCATAGGTTTTAGCCTCCAGCCCCCTAATCCTCTTTGTTGCTCTTCTCTGCGCTCTTTCTAGAGTCTCCACATCGTTTTTATATTGTGGTGACAAAAACCGGATGCAATATTCCAAGCGTGTAACTTGAAGAGACTCACCTGCTGAAATGGATTGGGGTAGCCAGCGCCACAGACCAGGTAATAGTTCAAAGTATCTATCAAGAAGACCAAAAGAGAACCATGAAACAAGGCTTGTTGTAGGTAACCTGGTTACATTATGTTGCCCTTGAAAAAGTAACTGAGTTTTGTTATGGACAACCTGCATTGCAGTGGTGGGTTTCAAAAGTTTTTTCGAACCTACTCTGTGGGTGTGGCCTCCTTTGTGGGAGTGGCTTGCCGGCCATGTGACCTGGTGGGAGTGGCTTGCTGGCCATGTGTTTTCTTTCTTTCTCCCTCTCTCTCTCTTTCCTTCCTTTTGTCTCTCTGTCCCTTTTTCCTTTTTTCCTTTCATCTCTCTCTCTTTTTCTTTCTTTTTTCTTTTATTTATTTATTTATTTCTTCCTTCCTTTCTCTTTCTCTCTGTGTGAGTCTCTCTGTGTGTGTGTGTGTGTGAGGTGTGAGTGAATGAGTGGTGGGTTTCAAAAATGTTTGGAACCTCTTCTGTAGGTGTGGCCTGCTTTCCGGGTCCACTGGTGGAACCTCTTCTAACCAGTTCGGTAGATTTGACGAACCGGTTCTAGCGAACTGGGGCGAACTGGTAGGAACCCACCTCTGCTGCAATGGGATACGTTAGAAAACTGCATTTCAAATATTTCCCATGCATTTTACCAGGAAACATGGATAAGGCAGGCGGGAAATGTCAGTGCCTTCCTAAGCATTCTGACGCGCTCTGAATCCATTGGTGACATCTATTTTGCTGCACGAGTTCATGGGGAGCTAACCCTAACTCTAAGTGGGGTTTCCTCCCTCTTTCTTCACCTAATCCTCTACTTATTTCACTATGTACAATGCAGAGGTGGGTTCCTACCAGTTCGCACCTATTCGGTAGAACCGGTTCGTCAAATCTACCGAACCGGTTAGAAGAGGTTCCACCAGTGGACCCGGAAAGCAGGCCACACCTACAGAAGAGGTTCCAAAAATTTTTGAAACCCACCACTGGTCCTTGGATAGGATTATTCTACACTATCATGGTCCTATTTATAAAACTCAGTGCCTCTGTGAAAGGTAAGGATGACGACTGCGTTTGTGGTGCAATCAGAACATTGCGTGTGTTGAAGTTGTTTTAACGCAAACCAAAGATGCTTTTAAAAAAGCAAGTTTACATCCTATTCTTATGCATGCCAGTGCTGTGTGAGAGGTGATTTAAGGTGGTTCTGACAAGTGTCGTCGGCATCTTCATATCCGGTCACATGGGCGGCAAGCCACTCCCATCCGGTCACATGGGCGGCAAGCCACTCCCACAAAGGAGGCCACACCCACAGAGTAGGTCCGAACAATTTTTGAAACCCACCACTGGTACAATGCCACCCTCCAATGTCAGCCCAGATCGCTTCAAATCCCAAAGCCACTTCCCACTTCTTCGGACTTGTTATCAGCAACAACTCATTACCTGCATTCAGCACCCTGTAAGATTCCACTGTCCTCGAAACGTAAGCATCGGGGCTAATGCAAAAGTCGCTGGAGCCCTAAAACATCAAAGGAAACCCTTTGAGGTGACATCACAAATGTCCCATTCCAAGCCACGCACCCTGCAAAACTCCCCGGCGTTCCACGCGGAAAAAGAGCCGACGCGTTTCAGGGAAGGAGGAATCCAAGCCACACTTGTGAGCCTGGGGAGTTGTGGAGAATAACGCAAAAGCTGCAAAATGGCATGCAGGAATTTTGGAGAGGGCAAAAAAACCACCGTAGTTCATTCTCCATCATCACCAAATCTGAAACCTGCCCTACATACCCGTGTTTTCCCAAAAATAAGACAGGGTCTTATTTTCTGTTGACTCCTGAAACAAGCGCTTGGCCTTATTCTCAGGGAGGTCTTATTATTTTTGAGGTGGAGGCTTCCTGCCTCCTGCTGTGTTGCAATATTTTCAGGGAGGGCTTATTTTTGGGGGAGGCATTATTTTAGCGCACGCACTCAAAAGCCAGATAGGGGCTTATTATCTGGGGAGGTCTTATTTTTTGGGGGGGAAACAGGGTAGTAAGCTAATTCTTTGGCTGAGCATTTACCAGCAAAGGGGGAGCCAGTGAAAACAGTTATTCTTTTTCTGGTGAAATGAAAATACTCACCACAGCTACCGCCAGTTCAAGCCCCAGGGACGCCCAGCTGACAGTTAGGGCCAGCACCCCGAGAAGACACACGCTGCAGGAGGAAGAGAAACAGAGTCAGCCTCCAGACATGCTGGCTCCAGTTCTGATGGCTTAATCTTCCTTGCAGATTGTAATTCAGAGTTCAAACGAAACATGGGGGGGAGAAGAGGAAGCATTGACAGTGGCCACATCTGGCAGTTTAAAGATACGGAAGCCCAACGACTCCCTGCATTCTTAAGACAACGCTCCTATCAGCACCAGAAACACAAAGTAAAGTTATCTGGCATTAGTTGTGAAGAATCCCAATCTTCCACTCTGCCCCCCCCCCCATCCCACCGGAATATCTTTTGTGCCCTTCTGGATCCCTGAAACACAAGATGATCAGAACCTGTGATATCAAATGCTTCTATTCTATTCCTATTCTATTCTATTCTATTCTATCCCTACTCTACTCTAGTCCTATTCCTATTCTATTCTACTCCTATTCCTATTCCTATTCTATTCTACTCTACTCTACTAGCAGGTGCTAGTCGTAACTTATAAAGCCCTTCATGGTATTGGACCTGGGTACTTGAGAGACCGCCTGCTGCCAATTACCTCCCACAGACCCATTAGATCTCACAGGGTTGGCCTCCTCCGGGTGCCATCTGCCAGCCAATGCCACCTGGCTATTACCCAGGGGAGGGCCTTCTCTGTGGCAGCTCCGGCCCTCTGGAATTCGGACCCTCACCTCTCTCCAGGCCTTCCGAAAAGCCGTGAAAACCTGGCTTTGCTGACAGGCCTGGGGGTGATGAGTTCCCTCCCCTCTCGACATGTATGGTTGTGCGACTGTTGCCTATTTTAATTATTTGTATTTCGTTTTTATGTTCCCCTTTTCCCCCTTCTGAATTGTTCGCTGCCTTGAGTCCTCCCGGAGAAGGGCGGCATACAAATAATAAAATTCTATTCTATTCTATTCTATTCTATTCTACTCCTATTCTGTTCTGTTCTGTTCTGTTCTGTTCCTACTCTACTCTACTCTACTCTACTCTACTCCAGTTCCTATTCCTATTCTATTCTATTTACATTTAGCCATTTCTCTATTTGGTGCCATGGAGTGTAATATTTACCTTAATAATTTTATATGCAAAAATGCTCAATTTACAGCTCTACATTCGCTAAAAGCTCAATTCTAGGGCTCTGCATGCCCTAGTATGAACTAGGCCATGGGGGACACACACCTACACAAGGAACTATATTACAACAAAAGAGAGCCAAGTTCAGCTGCCTATACTTATAAAGCTAGAAATACAGCTATGTTATCCTTCAAATCAGAGTCTCCGAAGTGGGCAACCTAAAGACTTGTGGACTTCAACTCCCAGAATTCCCCAGCCAGCCATGGGGAATTCTGGGAATTGAAGTCCAGAAGTCTGAAAAGTTGCCGGATTTGGAGATCCCAGCTTCAAACGATCAGCGTCCAATGAATTATGACAATCTTATGACGTCTATAAACTTGGCCATATTAAATGTGTCTATTACTTTAGCTCACAGCCTCTCTATATCAAAACAAGAGCAGGAAGTTTGCAAATATTACATCATTTCAATAGCTGGCAGGGCACACTGGAAAGTGTCATGGCATCAAATGATCTTCCTGCATTTCTCCTCAAGAACCTTCACGATTAACACCATCCAGTACAATGGGGGAATAACTGATTTTTAGCATCTTCAGAAGTTCTTCTTCCTGACTCACCCAATGAGAATGGCCTTGGAGTTCCTGATTAGTCCAAATAGCACCAGCAGACAAATCACAACATGGAACATGAGGAGGCCCAGGTAGCCCAACCACCTATGGTGAAACCAATATATAGATGGGTTAAGACATAAAACCATATGTAAGAAAGAGTTATAGGCAAGGATTGGAGAAGTTATAGGTCCATTGCTTTCAAGAGTCAGTTTAATTATCTTTGGGATTGGATAAGTCAGTGATGATATATGTGCTAGTCATTCCCGACTCTAGGGGGCGGTGCTCATCTCCGTTTCAAACCTGAAGAGCCAGCGCTGTCCGAAGACGTCTCCGTGATCATGTGGCCGGCATGACTCAATGCTGAAGGCGCATGGAACGCTGTTCCCTTCCCACCAAAGGTGGTTCCTATTTTTCTACTTGCATTTTTTACGTGCTTTCGAACTGCTAGGTTGGCAGAAGCTGGGACAAGGAAAGGGAGCTCACTCCGTTACGCGGCACTAGGGATTCGAACCGCCAAACTGCTGCCCTTTCTGATTGACAAGCTCAGCATCTTAGCCACTGAACCACCGTGTCCCTCTTCAACAGCGTTACACTGGTCCAAAGACTTGATATCTTCTGCATTACCTGTTTTAGTATCATTTTCAAGGCAATTGAGATCTTAATGATTGTTTTTAATCCATGTTCCCAAACATTTCCATCCATAGGGGGGAAAAACCCCAAACCATCTTGGCCTGTGGGTTATGGGTAACGATGTCAACCGTCCCATTGGCCATGCACAGCAAAAGAAACTCCTGGGACATTTTTAAAAATTACCAAGAGTAGTAAAACTTTACTGACAGATCCCTAGAGGCACTGAAGAAGTAAATCCAATTCTTTGAGAGAGAATTTTTATAAGATGTTTTATAGATGGCATTTAGATCCCCAAAAGTTAGCTTGTATGTATCCGAATTTGCAAACTAAGTGCTGGAGATGTGATTGTGCTGACGCTACGTATTATCATATATAGTGGACTTGTAAAAAAGTCCAAGCATTTTGGATAAAAATATAGCAATTAGACTTCAATAGCAATTAGACTTATATACCGCTTCATAGGGCTTTCAGCCCTCTCTAAGCGGTTTACAGAGTCAGCATATCGCCCCCACAGTCTGGGTCCTCATTTCACCCACCTCGGAAGGATGGAAGGCTGAGTCAACCTTGAGCCGGTGAGATTTGAACCGCTGAACTGCAGTTAACAGTCAGCTGAAGTGGCCTGCAGTACTGCACCCTAACTACTGCGCCACCTCGGCTCTTGGATTATGGTGGATTATTCAAAATATTCTTAAAAAGAGGATAAAGTTTACTCCTCAGTTATTCTTGTTAGGTATAACCACAGACTGTACAGTTATAGAGACAAATTGATTCTGAATTTAACAACGGCAGCAACATTGTTTGGTGGCGCAGTGCTGGAAGAAGGAAGAATTGCCTACTATTCAAGAATGGACGTTAAAAGTTAACAAACTTAGCAGAGATGGCTAAAATATCAGCATACCTCAAGGACCATTCAGATGAGAAATACAAGTTGGAATGGAGAAGAAGGACTGATTATATTCAAAATAAATATGGGACTAAGAAACTTCAGTTAGCTTATGAATGAACGAACAAGGAATGTTAAAATTTATCTAAAGTTAGCTTTACAAACGGGGAGTTAAAGTACAAGCGAAGGGACGATGCTAAAGCTAGTTTGTTTTAGTCTATGATTGTTAAATATTTATACCCTGTATTTGCTCTGGGAGGTTGGGGGGTGGGAGGGGATGTGGGATTGGGGGGGGGGGACAGAGGGAAGGGGAAAGGTAAACAATTGTAAAACTTATTAAAACTTTTTAATAATAAAAAAAGAAGTAAATCCAATTCTGAGGTTTTGGTGTGAAGGCTAGTATAATGAAACCCCCTTTTACACCACCACCCCCAGGGCCACCCAGTGTCCATTGTCCACCAATCCCTGTGAAGCCTTTAATTTTGGGGAAACGGTCCGCACCTTTTGAAAGTCTTCAGCTCAGGACCTTGTGGCTGCGAGATTTTTTCAGGCTACAGACAGCGCAAGTAGATTCCTTCTCTCCCTCCCGCTTCCCACACATCATACCCTTCCCCACTCCCTTAGCTTCTTTCTCAAGCTGTGAGCAGAAAGTGGTGCCTGGCGAGTCACCCTTCACACACAGAGAGGTCATAGGTTCACCCAGGTCGCGCAGCAAACCACAGGTAGACCCAAGTGATTCAGCGCAATGGCATCCTCCTTCGTCCACCGTCTTCATGGACCATCACTCGCAGATGGCTATGAAATAAAAACAGGGTTATATCCCACTCACCTGTACCAGTCGTAGAGGTCGATACGAATGGCCAACTCTTCTAATGAAACCTGATGGTTCTTCCAGAAAGGAAGGTCTGTGGTTTGTCTCACCAGGTCATCCAAGAGTCCCTGGATCTTCTGGACCAGGTGCAGGTATTGTGTCTGCTTGCTGAATATGACCTCCAGGTCTCCTAGGTTGGGCTCCGCCGTTTTGTTCAGGGCAAAGGCCGTGTCGTAGACCTGGAGGGGCAGACAGATCTGGGGTTCAGTTAGCGTTCTTTGAAGGTTCAAGAGGAGACCACTTCAAGGCAACAGCATTCAATAGGTTTACTCAGCTTGTGCAATGGATGGAATTGTGAAACGGGTGGAGACTAATCAAGGAGAGAAGCGAGCTAGAACTAAGGAGGAATTTCCTGACAGTGAGAACAACGAATCAGTGGAATGGTTGGGTGCTTCAACACTAGAGGGTTTTAAGAAGAGATTGGAGAATCATTTGTCTGAAATGGTATAAGGTCTCCTGCTTGAGCAGGGGGTTGACGACGTCCAAGGTCCCTTCCAGCCCTGTTATTCTGTTCAAGCAACGTTCATTCATCTGCCAAGGTGTATCTACAATGCTAAGCTGTGATTACGGTTGACTTGAGTTTCATGAACAGAACCAGCTAAGGTACACCCAACCTTACTGCGTCACCAGGCATTGTTCAAACACAACAACAGTTGGTTTGTTCTTCATGTGTCACCCAACACATGATGGGTTGAAGGAGTGAGAGAACCTGGACCTTTTCTCTTGAAGGTGCTGGGAATAGCAATCGCAAACAAATATCCTGATATACATTCTCGTGTCTTCATTTCCGAAGACTATCCTAGAATATGATCTACCAAGCTAGTGGTTGTTATTGTGTGTCCGGGAGTAGAAGAACATACAAAATTAGCACCCCTGGATTCTGTTTCTATGGAGAGGACAACCGACAGCTAAAGGAGCATTGCTGAAAAAAGCCAACCAATCTTCCCTCTGTTAATCACTGTTGAAAATTAGTTGGAGGGCAGAGCCACACGTGAATGAGACTCTGAGGACAGTGGTTTATCACATCTGGACCTGCCCCTCATCCTCGGGGACAGCTCACTCACCCGGTCTTGGACACCGGCCACCGTGCGATTGGCATGCCGTAGGGAGTATGTTATGCGATGGATGCCGTCGCTGGTCTCCCCGTTTCCGTAGAAGCCCACCGCGATGCCAGCGCTGTAAAGAGAAAGAAGGCCTGTTGAATTAGCTGGCTTCAGACTAACGGCGGGGGTGATTGGTTTAACAACTGTGGTGACCCACTTAACGGGGCGTTAAAAACAGGCGTAAAATCAAGTCCGGTAGTGTGGGGATTCGACTTATAACTGCAGTGCCTTACGACCAAAAGTCCAGGCTCAATTCTGGCTGTAAGTTGAGGACTATGTGTATACAGTGGTTAAGGCGCCACTGTTTTGACCGAGGCTTCCCAAGAGCCTGAAGCAAACTCCTTGTTGTCCCGATAAAAAATCCTTTTATTAACTGGCTGTGAATTCTGCTCCTTCCCATCCAGCAAAGTCTTTCAAGGGAGGATTTACAGTCACAGACCTTATCTGGCTTGGAGAGCTGCTAGGCCGATCTCTGCAAAACTTGGCCAGGAGTTTCAGAAAGTCACGAACCAATTAAGCAAACTAATTGTCTCCTGCAAACTCCACTCCCCTTTTGCTCCTCTTTTATTTCCTCTGGGAGGGGTCGTTCATCGTCCACCTGTAGCCTTACTCCCAAGTCGACCCCTGTTCTTTAGCTGCTCCCTTTGTCTGGCAGCTCTGTGCATTCGCACACTGGGAACAGGCTCCAGCTGTTCCTCTGCCTCACTGATGTCTGACTCTGAAGGCAGCTGATAACTGGCATACGGCCCTGGCCCCCTCTCTGCCTCCGACACAGAGCCCTCCTCAGAGCCTTCCCCAGACTCCAGGACTGGCCCAGGTTCCAAATAATATAAATAACAATGCAGGTTTAGTCCTCGGCATATGATCACAATGGAGCCCAACATTTTCCATTCCTAAGCGAGAAACCTGTTACATGAGTTTTGCCCTGTTTTGCGACCTTTCTTGCCACCGTTGTTAAGCGAATCACAGCAGTCAATAAGACAGCAGCCCGGATGTTAAGTGGATCTGGCTTTCCTGTTGAGTTCGCTCACGGGAAGGTCCCGAAAAGGGGGATCATGTGACTTTGGGACACAGCAACGGATCGTTGAGTACCAAGGAATGTAAACCCTTCCGTTCCCCACCATCCAATCAAGAACTGAAGAAGCTTCTTGGATGAGAAGCAAAACGACTTCGAAGAAGAAGAAAAAAACCCAGGAAGTCCTCTTGGGGGGGGAAAAAAGCATCTTCGGGACATCCTTGAGACCCAAAAGCCAAGATGGAAAGTGAAGAAAACGCCTGGCAACAGAGCATTAAATATAGTCTCCTCCAGGCCTGGAAGAGTTAAAAAACACACACTTCCTTCTCCTTCTGCTTCTTGCTATCCGAGGGGAAGAGCTGTGACAAAAATATGGTTCTGATGATTAATTCTTTATATACCCACAAGCTAAAAATAACAGCCTGGTAGATATTCTGGGCTATATCCAGTCTCCAAGTAGAAAAAGGGGGCTGGGGTACCAAAAAGAGGGGGTGAGTATGGACAGGAATGGACGGGCAGGGAGTTAAAGGATTAAGGAAGCCCATTCCTTCCCCAATTAATAATAATAATGATGATGACGATGTATACCAGTCAATGGTATTTATGGTGCATTTTTGAACACTACCGAAAGGTTACTGAAAATGAGAAGATGAAGATCTTGTGGGACTTTCGAATGCAGAGGGATCGTTATTTGGAGCACAACACACCAGATATCACAGTTGTAGAGGGCCAAAATGTACAATTTATTGGTTCCACCACAAAACCGCGGACGACAAAATCGCACTCGACGAAAGCGCGTACGTGACGTCATCACAGCACGACGAAAACATCGTGCTGTGATCGATAAATGTAAAAATAAAGCGAAAACCTTACCCTAACCCCCCCAAACCTAACCCTAAACCTAACCCTTCACCTAACCCTAAATCTAACCCTAACCCTAACCCTTAACCTAACCCTAACCCTAACCCTAACCCTAACCCTTACCTTTATGTGAATCGGCGTGCTTTAATTTTATTTTTATTTCAATTTTTAATTTTTTTCGTCGCGCTGTGATGACGTCAAATGCACGCTTTCGTCGAGCGCGCTTTTGTGGACCGCGGTTTTGACGGGTCACGCAATTTATTGACATTGCTGTACCGGGAGTTGTCAGAGTTGAAAAAAAAAAAGAACTGGAAAAAAAAATCACGAAATACCACACCACCTGGCCATCGAAACTACAGGGTTATGGATGAAACATGTCATTGGGGCACTTGGTACCATGTCCAAGAATTTTATAAGCTACATCAACAAATTGCAGCTCCCTGCAATAACACCAGAGGAACTGCAAAAAACTGCGCTACTCGGAACATCGTACATTTTAAGAAGGAACTTGGTTGATACCTAGGACGCTGGCCGCAATCCGTATCAACCATTAGCGCCAGTCAATGGTATTTTTGATGCATTTTTGAACTTTCAGTTGACTGAGTTTCATGTTTAATGAATAAAGTATAATAATAATAATTTGTTTGATACCTGGGATGCTGGCAGCAACCCGTATCGACCATCAGCGCCAGTCAATGATATTTCTGATATATTTTTAAATGTTAAGTTGACTAAGTTTCATGTTTAATTAATAAAAGTTTATAATAATAATAATAATACCTGTAACACCATCAAACATCCAGATTTGTCTACCCCAGGCTCTCGGTAAGAGCTCAATAGGTAAGACAAAAAGGGCCAAACTTAGTCTGAACATCTGGCTGACTATCTGACAATTCATAATCGTAATAATTTGTGACACATCGTTAAAAGTTCAGTTGACTGAGTTTCATGTTTAAAAGAAATAATAATAAGTGACCTGGCCATCGAAACTACGTGGTCATGGAAATAGCAATAGCAATAGCAGTTAGACTTATCTACCGCTTCACAGGGCTTTCAGCCCTCTCTAAGCGGTTTACAGAGTCGGCATATCGCCCCCAACAATCTGGGTCCTCATTTTACCCACCTCGGAAGGATGGAAGGCTGAGTCAACCCTGAGCCGGTGAGATTTGAACCGCCAGCTGCAGAACCAGCAGTCAGCTGAAGTGGCTGCAGTACTGCACCCTAACCACTGCGCCACCATTGTCATTGGGGCACTTGGTACCATGTCCAAGAATTTTATAAAACACATCAACAAATTGCAGCTCCCTGCAATAACACCAGAGGAACTGCAAAAAACTGCGCTACTCGGAACATCGAACATTTTAAGAATAAACTTGGTTGATACCCAGGACGCTGGCAGCGACCCCTATCAACCTTTAGCACCGGTCAAAGGTATTTGTGATGCATTTTTGAACATGCAATTGACTGAGTCCCATGTTTAATGAATAATAATAATGAGGTTGATGATGATGTGTCTTTAATTAAGAGGCATTTTGCAAGCTGAGTGCTCTGCGTGCAGCCCACACCTTAAAATTCCTCTTGAGGACCAAACTAATTTTCACATTTCATTACCACCTTATTCTTCGACGCCAGGAGAAGGTGCTGTTTGGGAGGCGAGATGGAAAATGTCACTCTTTCCACAGCCAGCATGCTGGCGCCCCACAGATACAGGCAGAAGTCTACAGTTCGAATCAACCCCACTTCCCCGCCTCGTGGTGTCTGCTTCCTGCCCTCGTGTTCCTCTGTTCGTAAGTTCTGCTGCCCCCCTACTATTTCCGGAGAGTCGAAAACATTTCAAAATCTCGCAAGAACATGCTGACACGTTGCAAAGGACAAGTGTTTCCTTCTCCCCCATGGTCAGCCCCACACGTTCAAACCCAGCAGCGCAGTGAATAAAGTTGATGGAAACTTGTAACAATCACGGAAGATATTTCTAGTTGAAAACGAAGGATTCTAGAGTTTTCGGAGCTTGGTAACATCATCAATGCTAGTTAGGAGAGTAACCAGATGTTGTTGTTGTTTTTTTGCAGATGTTTCATTGGGGAATGAAATGTCTGCAAGAAAACCACCAAGCTCAGAAAGCAACAAGGACTGACCTCCTCGTGGGGTCATGTTTGGCGTTTGCAAGGTTCAACCCAACAGCATCAATGTGGAGAGAAGCCTTGTGAGGTTGGAAAAGGGCACAGCTGCTTTCAAAGGACTGCAGGAAGCGGCTGTGTTAATGGGTTCCACCACAAATCCGCGAAGCCCTTATCCGCAGAGACATAAGCGCGAAGACTAATTCGCGCCGTTCGAAGCGCTAAGGAAAAACGTGACCCTACCGCGATGATATACTCACGGAGGGTAAATCCGCGCATTCCCAAGCACTCACTACCCTAAACCTAACCCTAAACCTAACCCTAAACCTAACCCTAAACCTAACCCTAAACCTAACCCTAACCCTAACCCTAACCCTAACCCTAAACCTAACCCTAAACCTAACCCTAAACCTAACCCTAATCCTAACCCTAAACCTAACCCTAAACCTAACCCTAAACCTAATCCTAAACCTAACCCTAAACCTAACCCTAAACCTAACCCTAAACCTAACCCTAAACCTAACCCTAAACCTAATCCTAAACCTAACCCTAAACCTAACCCTAAACCTAACCCTAATCCTAACCCTAAACCTAACCCTAAACCTAACCCTAAACCTAATCCTAAACCTAACCCTAAACCTAACCCTAACCCTAAACCTAAACCTAACCCAAAACCTAACCCTTAACCTAATCCTAACCCTAAACCTAACCCTAAACCTAACCCTAAACCTAACCCTAAACCTAACCCTAAACCTAACCCTAAACCTAACCCTTAACCTAACCCTAAACCTAATCCTAAACCTAACCCTAAACCTAACCCTAACCCTAAACCTAACCCTAAACCTAACCCAAAACCTAACCCTTAACCTAATCCTAACCCTAAACCTAACCCTAAACCTAAACCTAAACCTAAACCTAACCCTAAACCTAACCCTAAACCTAACCCTAAACCTAACCCTTAACCTAACCCTAAACCTAATCCTAAACCTAACCCTAAACCTAACCCTAACCCTAAACCTAACCCAAAACCTAACCCTTAACCTAATCCTAACCCTAAACCTAACCCTAAACCTAACCCTAAACCTAACCCTAACCCTAACCCTAAACCTAACCCCAAACCTAACCCTTAACCTAACCCTAAACCTAATCCTAAACCTAACCCTAAACCTAACCCTAACCCTAAACCTAACCCTAAACCTAACCCAAAACCTAACCCTTAACCTAATCCTAACCCTAAACCTAACCCTAAACCTAACCCTAAACCTAAACCTAACCCTAAACCTAACCCTCAACCTAACCCTCAACCTAACCCTAAACCTAACCCTAAAACAAACCCCTAAACCTAATCCTAACCCTTTCCTTAATTGAAATCGGCTTTCTGACGCTGCGCCGTTTTAAAGCGCCCTTCTGTTGCCGCGCTGTTGTCGCGGCGGTGATGACGTCGCGGCTTTAGCGACGCGATTTTATCACCGCTATTTTGACCAGCGCGGTTTTGACGTGCCACGGTGTTAATGGTCCTGCACATTTTGAAGTCCGGTTTTGGAAGTGAACTTGAAGCATGGCACAAGTCTGATATATATATATTTATCCCATGATAATCAAGTGGAGATAATCTAGACCCCCCTTGGCTGCACTACAAATATCCAGAGGGAGAATTCGATAGAAGGTGATAGCAGTATTTCAGTATCTGAGGGGCTGCCGCAAAGAAGAGGGGGACAACTTATTTTCCAAAACACCAGGACAAGAAGCAATGGGTGGAAACTAATCAAGGAGAGAAGCAACTTGGAATTAAGGAGAAACTTCCTGACAGTGAGGACAATTAACCAGTGGAACAGAAGTTGCCTCCAGAAGTTGTGGGTGCTCCATCACTGGAGGTTTTCAAGAAGAGATTTGGACAACTATTTGTCTGAAATGGAAGGGGATGCTTGAGCAGGGGGTTGGACTAGAAGACCTCCAAAGTCCCTTCCAGCTCTATTCTGAAATTGATCTGAGAAATCCTAAAATTTGTGTCCTAAATGGAGCAAGCTGCGGTTCTGGAATTGCTCAGATCCCAAGAGATGGGTTACAAGGGCTGGGCCCTGCTCCTTATAGCAAATGCAACTTCATCCTGGTGAACTCTTCCGAGGGGGACAAAACTCACCTGCACACTAGAGTTGCAATGATGACGCACCACGCCGTGCAGCAACAATCCGCATTCAGCTGTTCTTCACTCTTCCGATGGTGACAACACAACCAGAAGGAGTAAAAGAGGAGGAACAAGAGGTCCAGAGCGAGGCACAACAAGGAGACGGCTCCCAACAGCAACAGGGCCTGAAGAGTTAACAAGAAATCGAGTTAAGCCACAGGAGTTTACACAACACAAGCTGGACAATGATTGATAGCAATTCTGAACAATGAATGATTAGGGAAGACCTGGCTGATAACTAGGGAAGTCTGTGTCTGCATGAAGTCTCGTTAAACCAGTTAGCAACGCTCAAACCCCTTCCCTTAATGCTCAGATTATTATTTTAGGTTTCATATGTATTCCTGTTCAGAGTCATCCATGGGAAGAGGGAGAAGAAGAGAAGAGCAACAAAGAGGATTAGGGGACTGGAGGCTAAAACATAAGAACGGTTGAGTATGTCAAGTTTAATGAAAAGGAGGACTAGTGGTGACCTGATTGCACTCTTCCAGTAGATGAGGGGCTGCCCCAAAGAAGAGGGAGTCAACTTATTCTCCAAAGCATCTGTGGGTAGAAGAAGAAGCAATGGGTGGAAACTAATCAAGGAGAGAAGCAACCTAGAATTAAGGAGAAATGTCCTGACAGTGAGAACAATTCATCAGTGGAAGAACTTGGCTCCAGAAGTTGTGGGAGTCAATGGAGGTTTTCAAGAAGAGATTGGACAACCGTTTGTCTGAAGAGATGTAGGCTCTCCCTCTTGAGCAGGGGGCTGGACTGGAAGACCTCCAAGGTCCCTTCCAACTCTGTTATTCTGTTAAACTCTTGATTTTTTTAAAAAAAACAGGGATCACATCTGCAGCACACACACACGTTTGTTTGTGTGTGTGTGTTTGTGTGTGTGTGGGAGGGAGCATACTGCTTCCCTTTTGCCTTTCAGCTCCACCCTAGGAGCCCTCCAGGCAGGAAACCATTTTTGTGTTGCATTTGTGCTGATGAATAAATGAAGGGAGACTAGTATAGATCTATTTTAAGCTATTTAGCTCTCATCAGCTAGCCATACCCTTACTGGGATTCGAACCTGGGCTGTTTTTACATGTTAGGCAGTTGTATTAGCCTCTAAGCCACAATCTCTCCTCCCTTATCAGCTGAGCCAAGGAAATAAGTGTTATGTCGAAGCACCTGGTATGCCCAAATATGGGAGGGAGCAGATAGATAGATAGATAGATAGATGATAGATGATAGATGATAGATAGATAGATAGATAGATAGATAGATAGATAGATAGATAGATAGATAGATAGATAGATAGATAGATATAGAGAGATAGAGATTTCCTTACATGGTAGATGAGAGCGTATGTTGTAGACCCAGAAAGCAAGCAGAAAAATCAGACTTGACAGCAAAATTCAAATATTAACTCCTGGGTTCTAAGACTTTGACAAGAATGATACATCTTGGAAAATGGTTAGCCTCGGGGCAGGAAGAGATCGCTTTTTAATCTATAAAATGTTTAGGCTGGGTTATTATTGGGTTACTGTTTTTCTATACCTGGAAAAAGCAAGAAACAGGCCTCTGTTCTCATGCAAACAACTATCACTCCGAGAACTAGAATGAGAGAGAAAGAGGGGCAGGGAAAGAGAAAGAAAAATAAGAGAAAGAAAAAGAGGAGGAGAAGGAGAGAGGAAGCGAGAGAGGGAGAGAGAAAAAGAGGAGAGAGAGAAAGAGAGGGAGAGAGAAACAAAGAGAGAGAAAGAAAGAAAGAGAGAGGGAGAGTGAAAGAGAGAGAAGAGAAAGATGAGCGAGAGAAAGGGAGGGAGAGAGAAAGAAAGAGAGAAAAATAGGGAGAAAGAAGGAGAGAGGAGAGGGAGAAAGAGGGGAGAGAAAGAAGAGAGGGAGAGAAAGAGAGGGAGAGAAAGAGAGAGAGATCAATGAATTGTGTTTTTTTTTACAATGCAGTAGAAACTCTCTTAAGAATTCACACTTTCTACTCAGGGATGAGCAATTAATCCCCAGAGATCTTCCCAGGGTGATCCACTGGATTTCCCGTAGATTTCCTAACCAGCCAGCTCTGGCGCGAGTCCCTCTCATACCATTACGAGGAGCAAATCCATCGCTCAAAATATCTGGGCCGAAGATTAAAAGAGTCAAATAGATGGAAGAGTTTTCGCCTCGAGAGAAAGTGCCAGAAAGAACATTCCCCCATCACTGCTGGCAACTCAACCGCAACCTTGTTCGGAAATTAATATACAAATGAAAAATAGCACATTATTCCTTTCCTGGCATCATTTGAGCTGGAGTTTGGAGTCCAGGTGGCTTGACAATCTGCTGTGATCTGTTGTGCCCAGGAACTGCTTAATTTCATAAGGATTCTGTGTTGATGGATCGTTTTTATGTCAATATTATAGTATTCATTCCATTTTGCTAGTTTCTAATTTGATTTTACCTTTCTATGCTAATATCATCATCATCATCATCATATCATCATCATCATCATCATCATTATTATGACCGGAAGTCATAATTCAGGTGACATACAAATTCTGTAAATAAGGAAGTAAATAAATAAATACAGCAGCCCCTTTTGGGGTGAGAACCTGCTCCGAAAATTATTTTCTGTTTCTGCAGGAATGAACCTCTGATCTATTATCCCTGGAATGGGCTGATCTTCACTCCTCCACAGAACAATAATTTAGAAAAAATATCTGCCACACTCGGAATGAGATTTGTCCTGACATCTCCCCAAAGACGAAAGCATGATTAAATGAAGCTTAGCTTCTGACAGCTTGTCAAGTTAACACACTTGCTGAAAAGATGGCAGAGGTGGTTTTTTCCTTCCTTCCTTCCTTCCTCCCTCTTTTTTCCTTCCAACTCTCTTCCTCCCTCCCTCTCTCCTTCCTTTGCTCTATGAAATCTCTCCCCTCTCTCACCTACCTACCTATCTATCAACTTACCTACCTACTTATCTATTTACTTATCTACCTACCTATATCTACATACCATCCATTCATTTATCTATCCATCCATCCATCCATCTCACCTACCTACTATCATCTATCCATCCATCCATCCATCCATCCATCCATCCATCCATCCATCCATCCATCCATCCATCTATCTCTTATGTCTATATATGTAATCTAATTTATATCCATCCATCATTTGTCTGCTTGCCTGCCTATCAAAATCTCAGCGTTATAGATCCAAAATATATCCAGGGACCAGGAAGTTAAAATAGGATTGAGTTGTGTACTGTATATAGGCTGGAAAGGACACTGCTACCTGAAATCTGCAATGCATGTTTTCCTTCAACACAACCTGAAACCATGCTACATTCCTGCAGGAAACTCAGCATTGACATATCCATTCGCCAGGTTACAAAGGAGCCCAGATCCCATCCTGCAGGGATTCTCAACACAGCCCAGAAGGCCGGGGTGGGGTTGGGGAAACCTCCGCTCTTTAATTTATGGCAACGCAAATCACAATTCCTTTCCCTGCCATGAAAGCCATTGATCTCCGCTGAGAACTCTGTTGCGTATTAAAACTGGTCCGATAGGAGAGGAACGAGTTGGAGGTGAATCTTTCTTCAGCACGCCCTGGTTCAATGTCAACCCCCCTCCCAAGAGGGAAAAGTCCCAGAAAATGAAGGGTGAAAATACTCATTAATTAGAGACATTGGTTTTTGTGGGACAGAAGTAGCTTTTTTACGGCGTTGGGAGACCAAAGATAAATCGTATTTTCGGTTCTACCGCTCGTCAATCGCAAACAGAAGCTCACCTGTCCTGCTAGCCGGATCCATCATAAACCGATCCATCAAAACTTCCCTTTGTTAAGACTTAACTACGTCTAGAAGAACCTGACTCCAGCAAATATTTTTAGAAGCAACTCATGCGTCTCAAAATACTTTTTTTTTTGTGTGTGGCACCGCAGGAATAATTCACAACTAGGCGCAGGTGCAGAGAAACTTGTTGTTGTGTGGAACGCTATTCTTTCGACAAGAGTAGTTCGGGGTGGCGTCTCTCGAGAGATATGCCCCCCGTCGCATCCCCAAAACCCAAAGAGGAAGCTGGAGTCCATCCTGAGTTCCATTCCAGAGAGAGAGAGAGAGGGAGGGAGAGAGGGAGAGGGAGGGAGAGAAAGAGAGGGAGGGAGGGAGAGAGGGAGAGAGAGAAAGAGAGAGAGGGAGGGAGAATGAGAGAGAGGGAGGGAGGAAGAGAGAGAAAGAGACGGGGAGAGAGGGAGGGAGAGAGAGAGGGAGATAAAGAGAGGGAGGGAGGGGGAGAGAGGGAGGGAGAGAGAAACAGAGAGGGAGGGAGAGAGAGAGGGAGGGAGAGGGAGAGAGAGGGAGGGAGAGAGAGAGAGAGAGAGAGGGAGAGAGGGAGAGAGAGAGGGAGGGAGAGGGAGGGAGAGAGGGAGGGAGAGAGAGAAAGAGAGGGAGAGTGAGGGAGGGAGAGAGAAACAGAGAGAGAGGGAGAGAGAGAGGAAGGGAGAGAGGGAGGGAGGGAGAGAGAAAAAGAGAGAAAGAGAGAGAGAGAGAGAAACCAAGGGAAACCTTTGAAATTACATAGAATTATCTCTGATCATATGCAACTGTAATTTCAGCGGATATTATCTCAATCCAACTATCCTCCCTGTAGCAATCCCGTTTTCCTTTCTAGGAACCAGCCGGTGGAATTAAACTGCCAAAAGCAAAAATCTTGGCCTGTGCAAAATCTGTGCAATTTTTTTTTCATACGTTTTAGTTTATTTATGCATTACTACCCTGTTTTCCCGAAAATAAGACCTAACCAGTCAAATAAGTCCTGGCATGATTTATTCAGGGTGCTCATAATATAAGTCCTACTCCCCCCCCAAATAAGCCCCAGCTAGGATTGTCAGCCAGAGGGATGCATTTTAGTACCGTATTTCCCCAAAAATAAAACCACAGCAGAAAATAAGCCTTAATGCATCTTTTGGAGCAAAAATTAATAGAAGACCCAGTCTTATTTTCGGGGGGAAACACGGTATATGATACAAAAATACCAATAAAGGAGCATATTAGTAGCTCAGGGTTGAAATGAAGGTTCTTTGATGCTCCCCTAGATTGCTTGCAGATGTCAGATACAAAAATAAGACCCCAAAATACAAAATAGTAGGAATGACAGCGGAGGGAAAAAAGGAAGGGAAAAGTGTGGAAAACTCATAGCGGGGGGCAAAACTCACTTAACAACGGTCTGGCTGGTCATTTGGGGCTCCACTGTGGTCCTAAGTGGAGGACCATCTGTATAACGCCCCCCTCCCAAAGGAAATGAGTTTTCTCTACAAAACCTTTTTCCTAAGTTGTAGAAAGTTCATGGATTTGTCTAGTTGGCTATTTCCATTTTCTTTTTTTAGTGTGTGTGTGTGTGTGGCGCCTGGAGGACTTTATCATCATGTGATTCATCAGCGTTCAATGCACAATATTTATTTTTTTCCCCTCAGATGATTAGGCACCTTAAAAATAAACTTGGAAGCCTTCGAGAAGACGGATGACGAGGCTCCATCTGCATCGCAGATGGCCACCTCTGTCCTGCCAGATGTGGATCGCTTGGGAGCCCAAACAAATCCACAGTGAGCCACACGGGGGGAAAAATCCAGGGCGTCCCTCTTTTATTTTATTTTATTGTTTCTGATTTGCACAACAGGCCGGGAATCCAAGGATCTTGTTTGACGGGCTTGCAAGGAGCAAAAACGCAGAGCCAGTGGCAACACGCTGCAGATTTACAACATGTAGTGACTGTTCCAAGTTACAACAGCACTGATCAAAAGGGACTTGTGGCCATTTTTCACACTTCCAACTCTTGCAGCATCCCCAAATGAGAGAAATTTGGATGCTCAGCGACTGACTCATACTTATGACGGTTGCAGTGTCACACAATCCCCTTTGTTGGTTGTTGTGGCCCGCCAGTGGTCAGCGGAGCTGGCAGCAGATTCGGACAGTGAGGAGGTTGGGGAGGAAGATGGGCCAGTCCTGGAGTCTGGGAAAGGCTCTGATGTGGGCTCTGTGTCGGAGGCAGAGAGGGGGCCAGGGCCGTCTGACAGTTATCAGCTGCCTTCGGAGTCAGACATCAGGGAGGCAGACGAACAGCTGGAGCCTGTTCCCAGTGTGCGCATGCACAGAGTTGCCAGATGAAAGGAATAGCTAAAGAACAGGGGTCAACTTGGGCCACAGGTGGACGGTGAATGGCCCCTCCCAGAGGAAATAAAAGAGGAGCGAAAGGGGAGTGGAGTTTGCAGGAGGCAATTAGTTCGCTTAATTGGTTCGTGACTCTCCGAGATTCCACGTTTTGCAGATATCAGCCTGGCAGCTCTCCAAGCCAGATAAGGTCTGTGACCGTAAATCCTCCCTTGAAAGACTTTGCTGGATGGGAAGGAGCAGAATTCACAGTCAATGAATAAAAGGGTTTTTTGTTGGGACAAGGAGTTTGCTTCATGCCCTTGGGAAGCCTCGATCAGAACAGTGAGCTTCCGACAAGCAAAGTCCATAGGGAAACCAAATTCACTTAACAACCGGTTTACTGCAGTGGTTCACTTAAGTATTGTGGCAAGAATGGTCGTAGAATGGGATAAAACTCACTTAACAGCTGTCCTGTTTAGCAATGGACATTTGGGGCACAATTGTGCTTGTAAGTCAGTTGGATTGTAAGTCAGTTGAATCAGCGATTCATTTAACCACTATGGCAAAAAAAAAAGGTGATAAAATGTCACTTAAAAAAGCTTTTGCTTAGCAACAAAATTGAATTTTGGATTCAATTGTGGTCGTAGGCCAAGGAGTAGACACTTTAGCCCTGGTTAGCGGTGATTGCGTGCCCACGCAAGCCCGCATCAGTAGCAACAAGGAGATAAACCACTGTTCAAGTGCTGCTCATCTAAAATTAACCCCCAATATTGGTGCAAAACACAACAACTTCATTGCATGAACTCCCAGTGGAAAGGTGGAGTTTTCCAGAAATGCCTTTCATACCTTTCCACCGTGGGAAAAAAAAAAAGCAACAGATGTTATCAGCAATCATAAAAACGGGGTCTGATGTCTGGAAAGCTATTTTTAATTTGTTTTTTAACATGTGAATTTTCCCCTGGTTCAACGGAGAAAAACAGTAAAAAAAAACCAGATGCTTGGAAAATCCAACTTCCTGCTGAAATATCGCTTTCCTGTCCACATTACACAGGCCAACAACAATTCAAAATGAAGTGTAACTAGAGACCGCGGGAATTGGTTCCCCTTTCTCGAAATCCGCATTTGTTCGCGTATATCACATAGAGAACCAAGCAACAAGACAATTGAGATTACATTATATATATAATTGGGGCTTACCAGGGGTTGTGATACTAAATATATACCTTCTTCCCTGGCTTCAGCTGATAAGGAGGAGACCTGTGGCATAATGGCTAAGACGTTTGCCTAAGATGCAACACAGCACAGGTTCGAATCCCAGTAAGGGTATGGCTAGCTGATGAGAGCTAAATAGCTTGAAATAGATCTATACTAGTCTCCCTTTATTTATTTATCAGCACAAATAAAACACAAATATAACAAAGGCAACAGTAAAAATATTGGGTTTCTGTCGTGATGGACTCTTGTGACGAGCCGATTGACAGATGATGGAAGCAGTTAGCTTCCTCCCATAATTGGGGCTTACCAGGGGTTGTGACACTAAATATATACCTTCTTCCCTGGCTTCAGCTGATAAGGAGGAGACCTGTGGCATAATGGCTAAGACGTTTGCCTAGTATGTAATATAGCCCAGGTTCAAATCCCAGGAAGGGTATGGCTAGCTGATGAGAGCTAAATAGCTTGAAATAGATCTATACTAGTCTCCCTTTATTTATTTATCAGCTCAAATATAACACACACACACACACACACACACACACACACACACACACATATACATATACATATACATATACATATACATATACATATATATATATATATATATATATATATATATATATATATTCCTTCAGGCCTCCAAAATTGCTATAGAAATAAAAGCCAGAAGCTATTAGGAAGAATAACACCATTTTGTTGCTAGTAACAATTGACTCTACTCTCTAATTACAAGTCCTTGGTTGGCGTTTGAGAGGCTCACAACTCCGGCGTCCCTTTGCCTTCAGCTCCATGACACAATAATTGGTATTATTGGCTCTAAAAATATCTCTTGCTATAAAGGTTGGATCCCAAAGAGCTGCTCAGGATTCAGATATGGGTCCACAGATGATAGTTCTTGGGTCAGAAATATTCCTACAATATGATTCCAAGCCCCATTTTACAACCGTTCCTTCTTCTCTTCCCAAAACCAATTTAGAAGCCATGGGGAGCGATCAAGAAATTAAAATTGCAACAACAACACCCCAGACTGATGATGGCTTGTATTGCAGATTTCATGGCTCTGATAAGTTTTTGGGATCCTTCTGACACAAAGGGCAGATTTTGACTTCAACCCACTCGTGTTGGTGAGAACATTTTTGTGAGAAGTTCAGAGATGAAGAAAGCAACGTTGACCAAAACGATTGAAAAGGAGCTTTGATTAGATTAACAGAGCTGGGAGGGATCTTGTGGGTCACCTAGTCCAACCCCCATCCAGGCAGGAGACCCTACACCATTTCTGGCAGAGGACAGTCCAGTCTCTTCTTGAAAGCCTCCAGTGATGAAGCTCCCACAACTTCTGTCCCCTTGGCTGATTGTTCTCACTGTCAAGAAATGTGTCCTTATTTCTAGGCTGAATCTCTCCTTGATCAGTTTCCATCCGTTATTTGAGAATAACTGCTCCTTCCAAGGTGACCCATCTGCAAAAGGTCACATGAAAAGGACACACACACACACTCACACACACACACACACTGCATTGCCAGTAGAAGTGCACACAACGCAAAGTTAAAGGAATCCGACAAACGCACATTGCTCTAGCTGTTTGTTGACCTGGAGATATGAAGCCACTCCCAAGTCAGGGCAAAGTAAGCAAATACGAGTCCCATAGAAACATCTGGGTGCGTTGCCAGAGCTGCAAATTGATCAGAGCAATTCATTGGGGTTGAGGACTGAAGTCTTCCCCATCTAGGGAGAGAAAGGTTTGGGGTCCTTGGTGCTCTCTGAGCCGACGTTTCGTGACCCAATTGGGTAACATCATCAGTTTGCTGGAAGTTTGCTCAGAGAGAGAAATCTATTCTCTTCTAGCACGCATGATGTTACTTAGTTGGCACATGAAACATCTGCAAGAAAAAAAATGCCAAGCTCAGAGAGCACCAAGGACCCTTCAGTTCTCCTCCACCTCCTCCTCTCCATGTACCCCACTCCCTTCTAGCACTGATGATGTTATCTAGTTGGGTCATCATCAAATGTCTGCAAGAAAACAAACCAGCTCAAGAAGCACCAAGGACCACGCAGTTCCTCTTTCTCTCCTCCTCAAACCTCATTCTCTTCCAGCACTGATGATGTTACCTAGCTGGGTCATGAGATGCCTGCAAGAAAACCACCAAAGAGCACCAAGGAACGCACAGTTCAACCGTGAGCTACAAATATTATCTTGCTTCTATTGGTACCCCCTAATTAGCTGGGGATTATTCGCCCATGTGGATGACTGCACCTTCCTTCTACCCCCTTAGCTTCTCTCTGTAGTTGCAAAGCCTTGAACCCTAAGGGGTTATAGTAGACTGCGTCCACTCGAGAAACATGGTGCTATTGCCGTAAACGACGCTTCATTCATCAGACTAACATCGTGCCTCTTAAGAGGGCATCACAGGTAAGCACAGTCATCTTCCCTACTCATGTTCAAAACTCAAAATATTTTATTAATTATTATTATTATTATTAATAGATTCCGTAGCAGATTCCCTACAAGCAGGCTAATTTTCTGAGCAATTGTGATAAATGCTAACAAGCAAGATAACCATCCAATGGAATCCCTCGTGCTTCTGTGTCTGAAATGTTAATTATAGCCAGCATGTATTCTTGTGCAACTGAGCTTCATCTTAAATATTTCCCCTTGCTCTCTTTTTTTTCTGTTTTTAACGGAAGCCCGGTGATTAACCGTAGTTTTATGCCGAGACAGAAGCTCCCATGAGAGAACCAAGCACGCACCATCACTTAACTAACCAAGGTCTCTAACCAAGATGAGCTGTCTGTCAAGAAATTGGCCAGCCTTTCAACCATGCAATGGGAATAGAATAGAATAAAGAGAAGACAAAATAGAATATAGAATAGAGTAGAAGAGAATAGAGAATAGAATAGAAGAATATAGAATAGAATAGAATAGAATAAAGAGAAGAGAAAATAGAATAGAATATAGAATAGAATAGAACAGAAGAGAATAGAAATAGAATAGAGAAGAGAATAGAGAATATAGGAATAGAATAGAATATAGGAATAGAATAGAATAGAATATAGAATAGAATAAAGAGAAGAGAAAATAGAATAGAGAATAGAGTAGAAGAGAATAGAGAATAGAATAGAAGAATAGAGAATAGAATAGAATAAAGAAAAGAGAAAATAGAATAGAATAGAGAATAGAACAGAAGAGAAGAGAAATAGAATAGAGAAGAGAAGAGAGAAGAGAATAGAATATAGGAATAGAATATAGGAATAGAATAGAATAGAATAGAATATAGAATAGAATAAAGAGATGAGAAAATAGAATAGAGTAGAAGAGAATATAGAATAGAATAGAATAGAATAGAGAATAGTATAGAAATAGAATAGAATAGAAATAAAATGGAATAAAGAGAAGAGAAAATAGAATAGAATATAGAACAGAATAGAACAGAAGAGAAGAGAAATAGAATAGAGAATAGAGTAGAGAATAGAAGAGAAGAGAATATAGGAATAGAATAGAATATAGAATAGTATAGAATAGCAGAGTTGGAAGGGACCTTGGAGGTCTTCTAGTCCAACCCCCTGCTTAGGCAGGAAACCCTATACTATTTCAAGCAAATGGCTATCCAATTTCTTCTTAAAAACTTCTCGTGTTGGAGGATTGCATATAGCTGTGATGGTGAACCTATGGTACACATGCCAGAAGTGGCACATGGAGCATGTGCTGCGCCCGGGACGATCAGCTAGCCTTTGTGCATGTGGCAGTGCTGGAAACTGGAAGAGCTGATCTTCCGTTTTCCTGCTTGAGCATTCACACCAGCCAGCTGATCGTCACGCATGCATGCCAGAAACCCTGAAGACTAGCTGGCTTACACGCATGCAGAAAGCGGAAACCAAAAGTTCATTGGGGGGGGCGCATGTTCCCTTGGGCAGCTCCTCTTCCGGGTTGCGTGGGCTCCCTTTTCGGAACAAACAAGAACACGCACACCAACAAGTGCATCCTTCACTTCCAACACAGTTGGAAGACACAGAATTTCCATCGCTAAACAAGGAGGCGGTTATGGGAGTTGGCTCCAATTTTACCGCCTCTTTTTTGGGGGGGTGCAGGGTTGTTAAGCGAGCCCCTGAAGTCGTTAAACGAATCACACCGTCATCGAGCAAATCTGGCTTCCCGCATTGACTTTGCTTGTGGGAACCTGGTTAAGTGAGACATTCGTTAAGGGGATTTTGCCCCATTTAACGGACTTTTTCTTTCCACAGTTCTTAAAGCGAATCACCGCGGTCGTTAAATTAGTAACACGGTTGTTAAGTGAATCCGGATTCCCCCTTTGACCTTGTTTGTCAGAAGGCTGCAAAAGAGGGAATTATATGACCCTGGGATACTGGCCACAGTCATAAGTACACGTCAGTTGCCAAGACTCTGAATTTTGATTGCACAATCACGGGGATGCCGAAATGGTTATAAGTATGAAAAATGGCCCTCAGTCATTTTTTCCAATGCTGCTGTAACTTCAAACGGTCACTAACCATAAATCAAGGACTGCCTGTACTTATGAGGGATGCGAATTCCAAATCAAACACAAGCCCGAATAAATTGCGCAAATACATAATATTAAAGTAAAAAACGGCACAACAGAAATTCTAGATTATGCATTCCACCGTGATTTGTTTACATTCCCCCCACCCACAAAAAAGTTGAAACCCTTCCTATCAGCTACCGCCACACTCCAACTGTTGACAGTAGCAGATTGATAAAAAGTCTTTCCCTGGAAAATGGAGGTTGGGGTGTAAAAAAACATCGGAAAGTTGAACTCTCCATTCCCTTAAAGTGGGACAGAGAGGTTGGAAGAATTGACAAGAAAGCAACGGATTTTCCAAATATTAAATTGCAAAATGTAATTCAGCCTAAAAAGTAATTTCAACATTGTAGGAGGATAACTCAACACAGCAAAACTATCATACGATAGTTTAAGTCACGTAAACATTTTAATGGGACGCGGGGGGGGGGGGCTCAGTGGCTAAGACGCGGAGCTTGCCGATCAGAAAAGTCAGCAGTTCGGCGGTTCGAACCCCTGGCGCCGCGTAACGGAGTGAGCTCCCGTGACTTGTCCCAGCTTCTGCCAACCTAGCAGTTCGAAAGCACATAAAAATTGCAAGTAGAAAACTAGGGACCACTTTTGGTGGGAAGGTAATAGCGCTGGCTCTTCAGCTATGAAT
The DNA here is from genome assembly GCF_009769535.1 of Thamnophis elegans. Taxonomy (NCBI): domain Eukaryota; kingdom Metazoa; phylum Chordata; class Lepidosauria; order Squamata; family Natricidae; genus Thamnophis; species Thamnophis elegans. Next base: position 3,238,569 of record NC_045554.1, read on the forward strand.
CGAGATGAGCACTGCCCCCTAGACTCGGGAACGAATAGTACACGTGTGCGAGGGAAACCTTTACCTTTTTAACTCAGCCCAAAAAGCAATTTCAACATTGAAGGAGGATAATCAAGATGATAGTTTAAGTCACATAAACTTAAAAAAAAACTTTTATAAGGTTTTTTTTTTAAAATAATGTCCAGGTTCGTAACGGCTTTCCCTTAATAATCCAACATTTATTTCTCCAGGGACAGTTTTAAAGTCATTTTTCCTTCATGTCTCTCCTCCAGATCTGGCCAATATTTTGAACCTCTCCAGCTCTCCTCAGGGGTTCTCGGGAACTGTCAAGGGTGCTGAAAAGATTCCTTAAAAATCCCTGGAACGCAATTGCAATTCCCAGGATCGTTTGCAAGCAAGGAGCAGCGGCGAAATAAATCTGAAAACAATTCAAATTTATAATCTAGAGAAGTTTCCACGCCAGCCAGCACAACGATGAAAACAGATACAGCTGGAACAGGTTCCTCACTCCGGATCTAATTCCAACTTTTGGGGAACCAGCAAGTTCAGCGGATAAAATCGCCGATGAAAATTCCAGAAGCAGGAATAGGCGAACCGTGCCAAGAAATAAAGAATAATATGTCTGAAGTTCTGTTCCTGGGGGTCTCTCAACCGAAGGAGGGGGAAAAAAACGCGGCTCGGTGGGGAGTTTTTTATGCCGAAGTTTCCATGCCCAGAACTAAGAAAAGGAACTCAAAAGAGAAGCAAAGATTGGAAGGCAAAAACAAGCCATCTTGGGGCTTTTGCAAAATAACGTCCTGGTTTTATTTCTTTAATTTGCACCCCACATTTCTGCAAAGTAGTCCTGACAACACGTCCAACTCAGCGGTACCCTAACTTAGCCTAAAGAGAGGCCCTTGGTTGGCTCTGACCTTATTTGTTTCCTTGCAGACGTCCCATGACCCATTTAAGTAACATCATCAGGGCTAGAATGGGCTTGTATATAAGGAGAGAGCAAACTCCTCCCGCTTCTAGCACTGATGATGTTACCTAGGTGGGTCATGGAATGTCTGTAAGAAAACAACCAAGCTCAGAGACCACCATGGACCACACAGTCTTCCTCCCCCTCCTCCTCCCTGCAAACCCCACTCCCTTCTAGCACTGATAATGTTACGTAGCTGGGTGATGAAACATCTGCAAGAAAGCAACCCACCTCAGAGAACACCAAGGACCTCATAGTCATCGTCCTCCTTCTCCTCTTTCTCTTTCCTGCAAACCCCACTTCCTTCTAGCACTGATGATGTTCCCTAGTTGGGTGATGAAATGTCTTCAAGAAAGCCACCAAGCTCAGAGAGCACCAAGGACCCCACAGTTCCTCCTCCTCTTTCTCCTCTTCTTCCTCCTCCTTCCTATCTCTCTTCTTCTCTTTCCCTTATTCTATTCCTCCTCCTTCTCCAATCTCACTCCCTTCTAGCACTGATGATGTTCCCTAGCTGGGCCACGAAACGTCTGCAAGAAAGCCACCAAGCTCAGAGAGCACCAAGGACCCCACAGTTCCTCCTCCTCCTCTTTCTCCTCTTCCCCCTCCTTCCTATCTCTCTTCTTCCCTTTCCCTTATTCTATACCTCCTCCTTCTCCAATCTCACTCCCTTCTAGCACTGATGATGTTCCCTAGCTGGGCCACGAAACGTCTGCAAGAAAGCCACCAAGCTCAGAGAGCACCAAGGACCCCACGGTTCCTCCTCCTCCTCTTTCTCCTCTTCCTCCTCCTTCCTATCTCTCTTCTTCCCTTTCCCTTATTCTATTCCTCCTCCTTCTCTCCAAACTCACTCCCTTCTAGCACTGATGATGTTCCCTAGCTGGGCCACGAAACGTCTGCAAGAAAGCCACCAAGCTCAGAGAGCACCAAGGACCCCCCCCCCCCATTTCAACCCCGAGTTGCAAATATTATCCCCTATTGCTATCCCCAAAGATAAAGAAACCAGGCCTCTTGTGTTGACACGTACAAAGTGTGTACTTTAACCTCTCCTACGAGCAGTCACGTGGATGGGTTAATGAAAGAGAAAGTGGTTATGATTAACTCTCCTATCCAGAGAGGTTTTGCCTGCGTTCTCAGTGAACGCTTTGCTAAAAGGGACTTTCTATTGTCTTTCTTTGTGGCAGGACACAAAACTGGAACAAAAGAGACCCGAATGCAACATAGCAAAAGGCAGGCAATTACCCCAAGGGGGTTTATGGCCCTTAAGTCAAGAACTAGCATATCATTGAATATGGGAGGGAGGAAAGAAGGAAAAAGAATAGGAAGGGAAGAAGGGAGGAAAAAGAGAATAGGGAGGGAAGGAGGGAGGAAAAAATAGGGAGGAAAAATATTAGGGAGGGAGAAAGGGAGGGAGGGGGAGGAAAGAAGGAAAAAGAATAGGAAGGGAAGAAGGGAGGAAAAAGAGAATAGGGAGGGAAGAAGGGAGGAAAAGTGGAGGAAGGAAGGGAGGAAGGAAGGAAAAAACAGGGAGGGAGGAAAAAAATAGGAAGGGAGGAAAAAGATTAGGGAGGGAGAAAGAGAGGGAGGGAGAGAGGAAGGAAGGAAGGAAGAATAGGGAGGGCAGGGAGAGAGGAAGGGAGGAAAAAGAATAGGAAGGAAAAATATTAGGGAGGGAGAAAGGGAGGAAAGAAGGAAAAAATAGGAAGGGAAGAAGGGAGGAAAAAGAATAGGGAGGGAAGGAGGGAGGGAGGGAGGCAGGAAAGAATGGAGGAAGGAAGGAAAAAAACAGGGAGGGAGGAAAAAATCGGAAGGGAGGAAAAAATTAGGGAGGGAGAAAGGGAGGGAGGGAGAGAGAGAGGAAGGAAGGAAGGAAGAATAAGGAGGGGAGGGAGGGAGGGAGGGAGGGAGGAAAAAGAATAGGAAGGAAAAAGATTAGGGAGGGAGAAAGGGAGGGAGGGAGAGACGAAGGAAAGAAGGAAAAAGAATAGGAAGGGAAGAAGGGAGGAAAAAGAGAATAGGGGGAAGGAGGGAGGGAAGGAGGAAAGAAGAAAGGGAGGGAGAGAGGAAGGAAGGAAGGAAAAAGAATAGGAAGGGAGAAATGGAGGAAAGGGAGGGAGAAAGGGAAGGAGAGAGGAAGGGAGGAAGGAATAAGAATAGCAAGGGAGGGAGGGAGAAAGGAGGGAAGGAAGGAAAAAAAGGAAGAAACCAGAGCTTGCATTTCGCAGTCAGAGAAGGAAGGAAGTGATTTGGGCTGCAGGAGGAAGCAGGATGATGTAATTTATTTAGCCCTTCACATCCGCCAGCACGAACTCCAGCCTTCATGATTTACAGATGCTTTACAAGTCCTTCAGAGGCTCTACAGCTATGTTTACCAAAGCTGTAAAAACAGACAAACCTTCATTAAGAGGGGGAAACCTAGAAAGGGAAGTGTTCGAAACCACGTCCTGGTGAGCGGGTGGGGGGGGGGGGGGCTTGAAGCCAATCCAGTTCATCCAGAGGCCCAACGACATGGTTAAAATAAGAGGCCAGGAGGGGCTACCTTAGAAAGGAAAGGTGTTTTATTCCCCAAAGGTGTGTGTGTGTGAAACACTTCCTAGGACCCTCTACACTGGGGGGGGGGGCTTTCACGGGGCGGGGGGGGGAAACAATTGGAGATCTCCATCGAGGGGAATCTCTACCCTCTGCATGGAACCAAGCAACGATGGGGAAAGGCAGAAGGATGGCAGAGAAACGTGGGGGGGGGGGGGGAATTCAGAATACTGGACTCTAATCAATACAATGAAATAAAATTAATTCATCATCATGAATTAATTAGGAGCAAAAAACCAAAAGAAGCAAAGCACGAAGGGAGGCCGCCTTCCCACCGTGATCTCTTGCCTTTCAACCTCCCAACTCTGCATTCTTACGTGTGGAGGGGAGGATGGACCGTTTTTTTTAAGAAACCCAATTCCGCCAGGATGTGGTTTTCGCAGCTCCGTTTGAGCTCCGGTTGGCTTTAGGAGGCCCTGGCAGAGCTGGAGCCCCTGCAGCCACTTCTCCATTTGGGGAGTGGGGGAAAGCCTGGCTGGGAGGGAGGGGGAGTGGGCAGATGGGGGCAAAAGCAGGCAGGTACGCAGCGAGGAGGATGGTGGCGCTGCCGCTGCCCCCCTTGGCTGATTTGCCTGCCGGCCTCAGACGTCCGTCATGACGTCATTTGCACCCCCCAACTCAGCGCACGTGTCCCCACCGGCCGGCCACTTGCTGCAGACTCTGCCCCGGATTTGGGAGAGGAAGCAAGGGGGAAAAGGGAGGCCCAGAATAGGGTTCATCCAGCAGGAACTGTCTCTCCTTCCTCTCTGTTTCTACCTATTTCCTTCCTCTATTTCCTTCCTTCCCTTTTCCCCTTCCTCCCTTTCTCTTTCTCTATTTATGTTTCCTTCCTTCCTGCCTCCCTTCCTCTGTCTATATTTCCTTCCTTCTTCCTCCCTCTTCCTTCTTTCCAGTCCTTCCTTTTCTTTCTCTCCCTCTTTCTATTTATATTTCCTCCCTCCCTCTATCTATATTTCCTTCCTTCTCTTTCTCCCACTTCTTTCCCTTTCTTTCTTTCCTCCCACCCTCTATCTATATTGCCTTCCCTCTCTCTTTCTCCCTCTTCCTTCTTTCCCTTCCTTCCTTCCCTTCGGTTTCTTTCTCTCCTTCTTTCTATTTATATTTCCTCCCTCCCTCAATCTATATTTCCTTCCTTCTCTTTCTCCCACTTCTTTCCCTTTCTTTCTTTCCTCCCACCCTCTATCTATATTGCCTCCCTTCTCTCTTTCTCCCTCTTCTTTCCCTTTCTTTCTCCCTCTTCTCCCTCCCTCTTTCTATCTATATTTCCCTCCCTCCCTCCTCTATCTCTACAGAATAACAACAGAACCTCAGGTTCCCTCCAGGCCAGCTGAACAATGGCAGCTCTCAGAAACTCCCCCCCCCCAGCTCCCCCACCTCAGACCAGGCCGCCCCCAGGGCCTCGCCTCTCTCTTGAAGGCCTGTTGGGGGGGGGGGGTCTTGGGAAGGCTAGAGGAAGGTGGTTCTTCTTGGGTTAAAGGGGGGGGTTTCACACACACACACACACAGGGACTGGCCACGATCCAACTCAACCTTGGAACTGAGGGAGGGGGGGGCAAAGGAGGGGAAAAAAGAAGGATGCAACCATCCAGCCTTGGCTTTGGGGAGGGGTCGCCCCCAGCCGCTGTTTCTAGAAGAGGGGAGGGGGAGGGGAGGCGTTCAGAATTTAGACAGCCCTCCAGTTCCCCCATCCCCCCCCCCCCATTCTAGGAAAAAGACTAACCAGGAGTGGAGGTTAAAGCAGCATTGGGGAGGCGGAAGGGGGGGGGCAGAGATGAAAGGGAAAGCCACAGATCAGGAAAGGCTTTGGGGAGGGGTCCCCCAGGGGAGAGAAGGAGCCCCCCTTCGACCCAGTTGCTTCTGGGGGGGGAGGGTCCTTCATGAAAAGCAGCTTTGGAAAGATCCGCGGGGGCCGGGAGAAAAGTTTGGGGGAGAGAAGCTCCAACAACGCAGGGCGGCCCCGAAAAGAAGGAAGACCCTCCTCCTCGAAAGCCCCCCAGCCAGCTCCAAGACCCGCTGCGCTCCCGGCCCCATCGCTCCCAGCCACGCACCGAGGGGGATGGGGAGCCGAAAGGCATCCGGCTGAGCTGGCAGCTGCAAAGGAGGCTGGATGGGGAGGATGGATCTCCCACTCATCCGGGGGATGATGGGTCTCCGGGCCAGCTGGGGATGATGGGTCTCCCGGCCAGCTGGGGATGATGGGTCTCCTGCTAAGCTGGTGGGGGGGGCGGTGTGGATCTCCCGATCAGCTGGGGATGATGCGTCTCCTCCTAAACTGGGCAGAATGGGTGTCCCGCTCACCTGGGGAGGATGGGTCTCCTGCTAAGCTGGGGATGATGGGTGTCCCGCTCAGCTGGGGAGGATGGGTCTCCTGCTAAGCTGGGGGGGGATGGATCTCCCGATCAGCTGGGGATGATGCGTCTCCTCCTAAACTGGGCAGAATGGGTGTCCCGCTCAGCTGGGGAGGATGGGTCTCCTGCTAAGCTGGGGATGATGGGTCTCCCGGTCAGCTGGGGAGGATGGGTCTCCTGCTAAGCTGGGGATGATGGGTCTCCTGCTAAACTGGGGAGAATGGGCCTCTGGCGCAGCAGGGGAGGATGGGTCTGCCTGCAGTCGCAGGGGCCGAGCGCAACCCGGGCCGAGCGAGGGGAGTCGCGACCCCGGCGGGCTGACCTGCTGGTACTGGGGGTCCTCCGGCCGGAACTCGTCGGGTGCGGCCTCCCAGCTGAGGCTGAAGTGCGGCAGGCGATGCAGGAGGCTGACCCACCAGGGCGGCGAGTAGCTCACCCCCGCCGCGGCCGCCACCGCCATCCCCTCCCGGCTGGGCAGAGGGGCGCCCGTCGCCCGCAGCTGGCAGCGCCGCTTCAAGCCCGCCCGCCGCCACCGCCGCCGCTCCTCCCTGCGCTTCCTCCGGCCGCTGCTCCGGCCATGCGCCCGGCTGCGCTCCGGCCGCCGCCCCGCATGGCCCCAGCGCCCCTCTGCCCCGGCCGGCCGGCGCTCTTTGTTCGCCCGGAGCCTCGCCTGCGCCGCCTCGGCCGACGCGCCGCCCCCGCCGCCTGGCACCGCCCGGGAAGCGGCAGGAGGAGCGGCGGGAACAGGAGGAGGAGCTCAGCCCAGCGGCGGCAGGCAGAGGGGGAGAGCCGGACGCCCCCGCTCGCCCGCCCGCCCGGCCCGCCTGCCTTCCTTCCCTCCGCGCTGGGTCTGCGCCCGTCGGCGGCGGGGGGGAAGGAAAGGATGGCCAAGAAAGCACCTTTGGAGGGGGGGCTCTTCGCAGCCCCCCCCCCCCGGCCGCTTTGGCAAGGGTGCCCGAACGCCTTGCTCGACCTGGGCAGGAGGAGGGAAGAGATGATCTCTTAAGGTACCTTTTTCTTTCCCGCCTCCCTCTTTTGCTCAATGTTTCGATGGGCCAGTAGAGCCCACTGATGCCCCCCCCCCCCCCGCACATCTCCTCAAACAGACTTGGAAGATACCTTGGAGGTCATCTAGTCCAACCCTCAAACAGTAAGAGTAACAGACTTGGAGGGTACCTTGGAGGTCATCTAGTCCAACCCCCTGCTCACGCAAGAGACCTGTACTAGGGATTCATAAGACGACCAATCTGTGCCAACTATTGAAGCCGGGCAGGAGGATGGAGATGATCTTTTAAGGTCTCCTCCTCCCTCCTCTTCCTCCTCCTCCTTCTTTTTCCTTCTTCCCCTTCCGCCTCCCTATTATGTTCAATGATTTAATGGGCCAGGGATGCCCAGTGATGTTTCCCCAACATCAAGGCGGCCAATCTGTGGCAGCTACTGGCCCCGGGACAGGAGGTCCAATGAGATGCTCTCTTAAGGTCCTTTCTCTTCATCCCCTTCCCTCTTACATGGACCTCCAACGGGAGAGCAATCTTGCAAGAGAATCCTTTAGCTCAGTGTTTCTCAACCTTGGCAACTTGAAGATGTCCGGACTTCAACTCCCAGAATTCCCCAGCCAGCGAATGCTGGCTGGGGAATTCTGGGAGTTGAAGTCCGGACATCTTCAAGTTGCCAAGGTTGAGAAACACTGCTAGCTGTTAGGATATGTCTTTTTCCCAGCCAACATTGCTAGCCAACCACGAAAGGGAAGAGCATCGCTTTCCTCCAAATTCTGCCGTAGAATTTCTGTTCCTCTGACGAATCCAGCAACGGCCAGCAAAACTGGCTGGTGCCACGCAATGCAAGGGCTATTAGTCCCGTGAGACTCACTCGGTGTAAAGGCAGATCCCCGCCTTGTGCAAACATTACTCTCTCGTTGTTGTCATTTGCAGTAATTCTCTACAACTTGGCTTCCTTCTGCTCTGGTTGTTTTTGGTAGTTGCGAAGTGGTGTCCGACCCATTGCGACCACATTCCTCCAGGCCTTCCTGTCCCCTGCCATCCTCTGGAGTCCATTGAAGCTCACACCGACAGCTTTGGTGACTCCATCCAGCCTCCTCCTTCTCTGCCGTCGCCTTCTTCTTCTTTTGCCCTCCATCCTTCCCAGCATGAGGCTCTTCTCCAAGGAGTCCTTCCTTCCTTCTCATTAGGTGGCCAAAGAATTTGAGTTTCCTCTTCAGGATCTGGCCTTCTAAAGAGCAACCAGGGTTGATCCCCTCTAGGACTGACCAGTTGGATGGCCTCGTAGTCCTTCTTCTTTGGCCCTCCATCCTTCCCAGCATGAGGCTCTTCTCCAAGGAGTCCTTCCTTCCTTCTCATTAGGTGGCCAAAGAATTTGAGTTTCCTCTTCAGGATCTGGCCTTCTAAAGAGCAGTCAGGGTTGGTCTCCTCCAGGACTGACCGGTTGGATGGCCTTGCAGTCCTTCTTTTGCCCTCCATCCTTCCCAGCATGAGGATCTTCTCCAGGGAGTCCTTCTTCCTTCTCATTAGGTGGCCAAAGTCTTTTGAGTTTCCTCTTCAGGATCTGGCCTTCTAAAGAGCAGCCAGGGTGGATCTCCTCTAGGACTGACCGGTTGGATGGCCCTGCAGTCCAAGGGACTCAACGCAGGAGTCTTCTTCTCCAGCACCAGAGTTCAAAGGCCTCCATTCTTTGGCGCTCGGCCTTCCTTATGGTCCAACCTTCACAGCCATCCATTGCAACTGGGAAAACCACAGCCTTGACTAGACGCACTTTAGTTGGCAGGGAGATGTCTCTGCTTTTTAGTAGGCTGTCTAGATTTGCCAGAGGTTTCCTCTGCTCTGGTACCAGGGCCCTAGTTCTGTCTGGCTGCTTTGCTCCATTGCAAAAAGATGCTAACCCTCCCCCCACCCCCGCTTTTCTTTCCTACAAGCTCACGTCAAGGCTGAACATTATTCAGTTCTCCGAGCCTTCGATGGAGTTTGGAAACAGCCCTTCCTTCATTCACTGGCTCGAATTAAACACTCCATCACGTGGCCATCCTGGATCCGCATAAAACTGGGCCTGGGCCAGCCCCATATTGGAATAATTTAGCGCCAATCCCGCCTGGGGTGGGGGGTGGGGGAGAAGTTTGTTCTCCTTCGCTTCAAGACGGCGCAAAGAAACAGAGCATGATCACAAGTAGCCATTGTTTTACAGACACACACACAGACACACAGACACACACAAACACATAAATATAATCCCCTGGATTTATTCCCAGGCCTCGTGTGAAGATTAGCCTATGAATGCAGAGAGGATGGGGAAACATTTGTGCAAATGGTTTGCATTAGGGAAGAATGCTGCCCGATGAGAAATACAAAAACTCGTGAACTTTTCAGGAATCTGTCAAGGAGGGTTTAATGCAAAAGCCCATCCTGGGGATAATTCCTCTTTCTTTTTCCTTCCTTTCTTTCTTTCTTTTTCTGTCCTGTCTTTCTTTTTTCTCTCTCTTTCCTGTCTCCTTTCTTTTCTCTCTCTCTCTCTTTTGCAAATGTGGGAGCCTGTTATGGATTTTGCAAGCCTGTCTCCATCCCACCCTTCCCTGAACAGCGGAAAAGGCAACGCCCTTATCAGGGTAGCACAGCCCCTTCCCCCCCCCCTCCCCAAAGTCGGCCTTCAGAGCGGATCAGCCTTGTGCCTCCAGATAAGCTTTGAAGCTCCTGCTTCAGCTCAGCATCTCCCCTCCCCCCCTTCCTTCTGCATCTCCTCAATTACATCATCCGCAATGGCGGGTCATCAGTGCTAGAAGGGAGTGGGGTTTGCAGGGTTGAGAAGGAGGAGGGGGAGGAGGGCCGTGGGGTCCTTGGTGGTCTCTGAGCTTGGCTGTTTTCTTGCAGACGTTTCATGACTCAAACTTGGTAACATCATCAGTGCTAGAAGAGAGTGGAGTTTGCAGAAAGGAGGAGGAGGAGGAGGAGGAGGAGGAGGAGGAGGAACTGTGGGGTCCTTGGTGGTCTCTCAGCTTGGCTGTTTTCTTGCAGACGTTTCATGACCCAGCTAGGTAACTACACCAATGCTAGAAGAGAGTGGAATTTGCAGAAAGGAGGAGAAGGAGGAGGGGGAGGAGGAACAACTGTGGGGTCCTTGGTTCTCTTTGAAGGTTCTTTTCTTGTAAACGTTTCATGACCCAGCTAGGTAACAACATCAATGCTAGAAGAGAGTGGGGTTTACAGAGGAGAGAAGGAGGAGGAGGAGGAGGAAGGTGGCGTCCTTGAGCTTGGTTGTTTCCTTGCAGACATTTATTGACCCAGCTAGGTAACATCATCAGCACTAGAAGGGTTTCCTGCCTGCCTCTGGGTTGGCCGTGGATTAACCAAGATGCCACCTTTTGGAAGCCTTTGCCCGGGTGACCACAACCTACACCTCAACCACCAAGGATTTGGATCACACAATTTGGGCCCCTGCCTCGTCGCTCCCAAGCGGGCCAGCCTAAAACCGTGGCGAAAAAGCAGACGAGGATTTCCGTCCTGCGGGATGAAGGGACGAATGCGCCCTCAAATCAAAGGCCAAGATGAAACCCCTTCTCTGTTCCTGCTCTCCTTTTGAATAATGAAACGGTGCCCTGCGGCCAGAGGGGGCTTATCCTGGCCCCGGAGGAGGCGGAAGATCTTGCAATCTTCGAGATGGATTTGATCCTATTTAAGAGCTGCGCCTTGCAAGGGAGCAGATGGTGAGCAATCCCTTAACAAGCGTGGCTCACTTGCTTGGGCTGCTATCTTTTAATTTTTTGAGGTGCTTCCTACGCCCCACTTTGCCTAATACCCTTCTCCGCCCACACCTTCTGTTCCTTTGTTTGAGGAAAGCGACGTGGGAAAATGCGAAGAGGGGGCCACCAGACGAAAGCAGCCAACCTGTTTTCATTTGGCAGCAATTGGCCAAGTGAAACACTCACTTATTCGAAGGAGGAGGAGATGCTCTGTTTTAAAATGTGCATCTCCTTGCTCCCTGTGACCTTGGCTGGCTCCATCGCAACCGGCCTTCACAACTTTTTCTGGACTATGGTGGCTGCTGGCGATGATTTGCAATCCTGGGATCCATAACTCCCTAACGCATCTGCAGGACACCAGAACGAAGAAAGCATCTTCCCATATCAGGCTGTTCATTATGCCAGCATTTTATGAATTCGGATCTTCGGTTGTTGGAAGCAATTCTCTAAAAACAGTTAGTGAGATGGGACCCTTCAAGAGCCTGAAAAACGATGCGTTTAATTAGAACCTCAGATGCTTTGTTTATGTTGTTGTAAACTGAGGAGGAAGGGAAGGGAAGGAAGAATAGAGAGGGAGAATGGAAAGAAGGAAGGAAAAAGGATAGAGTGGGAGAAAGGAAGGAAAAGAATAGAGAGGGGGAAAGGGAAGAAGGAAGGAAAAAGAACAGGAAGGGAGAAAGGAAGGAAAAGAATAGAGAGGGAGAAAGGAAAGAAGGAAGGAAAAAGAATAGGAAGGGAGAAAGGAAGGAAAAAGAATAGGACGGGAGAAAGGAAGGAAAAGAGTAGAGAGGGAGAAAGGGAAGAAGGAAGGAAAAAGAATAGGGAGAAAAGAAGGAATAAGAATAGGGAGGGAGAAAGGGAGAAGGGAGAAAGGAGGAAAGGGAGAGAAAGGAAGGAAAAAGAATACGAAGGAAGGAAGACAGGTAGGTAGCAAAGAAGATGGAGAAGACAGAGAAAGAAGGGGAAGGCATACAAGGAGAGAAGGGAAGGGAAGAAGGGAGATGGAGGCAAGGAAGGAGGGAGGGAGGGAAGGCAATTGCTAGCTTAAAAAACAAATCTCTTTTTTCCCCACTGCTGTCAAATACCAGGAGGTCCATCCTTGACCTCAACTGAGTTTAGGGATTTGACAACAGGAAGTCAGCAAGAGGTCAACAGACCAGATGCCTTCAGCTTCTGCTTCTGGCCCTGCTTCTCCATTTTGCTGAAAATGCAAAGGAGTTGCGAACCTTGAGCCGCGCGAAATACCCTTTGGCTTCCTCTACCTTTAACCTCGTCCTTTCCTCTCCGCTGCGCAAAGCAATGTTGCAGTTGCTGGGCTGATACCAGATAAAATTCCCAACTCTCCCCTTTCTTGCCTCCAGACCGGATCCATCTTCATCGGCCGTGTCCTACACCGCCTGGTCTAAATGGAGAGATTGCAGAGGAAGGGATTACAAGAGAATAAGTTATGCTGGCTGGAGAATTCTGGGAGTTGAAGTCCACAAGTCTTCAAGTTGCCAAGTTTGGAGATCTCCGATCTAAGTGGAGAGGTTGCAGAGGAAGGGATTACAAGAGAGTAAATTATGCTGGCTGGAGAATTCTGGGAGTTGAAGTCCACAGGTCTTCAAGTTGCCAAGTTTGGAGACCTTCGATCTAAGTGGAGAGGTTGCAGAGGAAGGGATTACAAGAGGGTAAATTATGCTGGCTGGAGAATTCTGGGAGTTGAAGTCCACAGGTCTTCAAGTTGCCAAGTTTGGAGACCTCTGATCTAGGGGGATTCTTGAGAAGGGAAGTCTACAGAAACTCCCTCGCCAACCTCTTCCAACCTCTTGAGCGTCCTCAAACTCATGCCTACAAGATGGTAGACCAAGAGAGGCCATCGCTTCACACCTGGGGATCCAGAACGCAACGTCTACACCGCCGTTCCGTTCTTCTCCGCAAAGCACCCAGGAGCAACCCAACCCAGACCACGAATGGCTTAGAAACATTCAGAGGTCTGGCTGCTTTAGGAAGGAAACGCAACTTGGCTCCTCCTTGAAACACAAACGCCGATTTGTTTTTTCCTTATCTTTGTGTCGAGGGACTCAACACGGCTGCCTTTGCGGGCCTGGCTCAACCGAGGACAAGGAGAGGCCTTGCATTTGGCAAAAGAACTTGCTTTTTCTGGTGTGTGGTTTCTCCTGCTGCGCATCCCGCTCCATTATTTCAAAAAACAAATAAAATAAAAAAATGGGCTAATTTCATTAAATAAGCAGCCTGAAAACCTCCCCAAGCCACAGAAGCGCATTTCACAAGGGTGTGAAAGGAACTGGCTCTCGGCATGGCCGGACCTCCCAAAAGGCAGCCTCGTTCCCAGCCAAACAAGTGATGTCACTCATCACTGTCACTCGGGACAGCAGAAGCCAAACTAGAATCCAGCCGGTTTCTTGGCTTGGGTTGAGGGAGTTTCTGTAGACTTCCCTTCTCATGAATCCCCCTAGATCAGAGGTCTCCAAACTTGGCAACTTTTAAGACTTGTGGACTTCAACTCCCAGAATTCTCCAGCCAGCATAATTTACTCTCTTGTAATCCCTTCCTCTGCAACCTCTCCACTTAGATCGGAGGTCTCCAAACTTGGCAACTTGAAGACTTGTGGACTTCAACTCCCAGAATTCTCCAGCCAGCATAATTTATTCTCTTGTAATCCCTTCCTCTGCAATCTCTCCACTTAGCAATAGCAGTTAGACTTATATACCGCTTCATAGGCCTCTCTAAGCGGTTTACAGACACAGCATATCACCCCCACAGTCTGGGTCCTCATTTCATCCACCTCGGAAGGATGGAAGGCTGAGTCAACCCTGAGCCAGTGAGATTTGAACAGCCGAACTGCAGTCAGCTGAAGTAGTCTGCAGTGCTGCACTCTAACCACTGCGCCACCTCAGCTCTTAGATCGAAGGTCTCCAAACTTGGCAACTTGAAGACTTGTGGACTTCAACTCCCAGAATTCTCCAGCCAGCATAACTTATTCTCTTGTAATCCTTTCCTCTGCAATCTCTCCATTTAGCAATAGCAATAGCAGTTAGACTTATATACCACTTCATAGGGCTTTCAGCCCTCTCTAAGCAATGTACAGAGTCAGCATATCGCCCCCAACAACAATCCGGGTCCTCATTTTACCCACCTCGGAAGGATGGAAGGCTAAGTCAACCCTGAGCCGGCGAGATTTGAACAGCCGAACTGCAGAACTGCGGTCAGCTGAAGTAGCCTGCAGTGCTGCACTCTAACCACTGCGCCACCTTGGCTCTTAGACCGGAGGTCTCCAAACTTGGCAACTTTTAAGACTTGTGGACTTCAACTCCCAGAATTCTCCAGCCAGCATACTTTACTCTCTTGTAATCCCTTCCTCTGCAACCTCTCCACTTAGATCAGAGGTCTCCAAACTTGGCAACTTGAAGGCCTGTGGACTTTAACTCCCAGAGTTAAAGAGCTGGCTGGCGAATTCTGGGAGTTAAAGTCCACAAGTCTTGCAAGTTGCCAAGTTTGGAGACCCCTGCCCCAGATTAAGGAAGGCTCAATCCTGCCGGAAAAGCAACTCTCTCTTCCTTGCCTCCTGTTCCTTAGGAAGCTTTTGTTACAAAGCGTTTGGTTGGTAGCTGTTGTGAGAAAGAGTATCTGGTGCCATCAAATTACTCATCCCGGTTAGCTTCCCCTCCCCTGAGGACTAAAGTCTGGGAAATCTTTTGCTCCTGTCTTGGCTTGACTGATCGAATGAAGTCCCGAGAATTCCCTGGCCCTGTTAAGACAGGCTTCTGGGAGGTTAATTACAGCTCACTCGCCCTTCCTCCAAATTAATAAGACACCAGCTGGGCCAATGGTCGTTAGCAAATGAACCATGGACAGCCTCGTCCGGGGAGAACCGATGGGTTTAGAAAGCTCTCCGCGGTTCCCTTCGGTTATGACGATCACCAGGCCAAGAGAAAGAGCAGCTGCCGGGCTCAGCAAATGGTGAGACCGCTCCTCCTCTTCCTCCTCTTCCTCTGTTGCCTCTGCTCTGGATTGTTTCCAGCACCTGCCTCTCCTCTCTGGGAAGCCTATCTGAGAGTTGGATTCGGCATCCGGTGGGGCTGTCCTTCTTGGCTGCAGAGTCTAGCATGCAAGACAGCCTGAGATAAAGAACAGGCCCAGTTCTGGATTAGACAAGCATTCATGGTCAGGAGAGACTAACATCTTTAGGCTGAATGGGGAAAGAGACTGCTCTGAACGAGGCTTCCCAAGCAACAATAATGCAATCCTCGGTGACATCTGTTTCCATGGGAAATGGGGGTCCCCCTGCGCCCTATTTGAGCAGCTCCACATCTGTCTCCAGTATTCCCTTCCTTAAAGCCCATCCTGGCTTCGGGCAGGGGTTGAATCCGAGGCTGCCATGATCTGTTTAACCAGCCCTCTATAGGAAAGATGCTGGTTTGTTCCTTCGCATCATTTCATTTAAATGAGTGCCAGTTTGGGGGGGGGGGGGGGGGAAAGCCGTACCATGTACCCTCCCTCCCTTCCTTCCTTCCTTCCCTCCCTCCCTGTTCCCTTTTAATTTCCTTCTTTCTCTCCCTTCCCCCTTTCTTCCTTCTTCCTCCCTCCCTTCTCCTCCTCCCTCTTCCCCTTGTTTTCTTTCTTTCCTTCCTCCCTCTCTCCCTTTCCACCTTCTTCCTTCCTTCTTCCTCTCTCCTTTCTCCTCCCCACTCTTCCCCTTTTGTTTTCTTTCTTTCCTCCCTTTCCACCTCCTTCCTTCCTCCCTTCCTCCCTCCTCCCACCTTCCCTCCCTCTTCCCCATTTATTTCCCTCCCTCCTTCACTTCTTGCCGGGCTTGAGAAGGGGGGGGGGAATCCCCTCTTTTGCCCACACCCCAGCCCTGCAGCCTCCCTCCTCGCGGGGCTGACCACCTGCACAAGATAACAATTTGTCTCCTAGTCCCTGACTCCTTTGCGCCCCAACGACTGCTGAAAGATGCGAGTCTCCCGATCCTGATCAGCTCCAGGTTGCCTCAGCCTTCCTTCCGAGGTGGGTAAAATGAGGACCAGGATTGTTGGGGGCAAAAGGCTGACTCTGTAAACCACTTAAAGAGGGCTGTTAAAGCACTGTAAAGCGGTATATAAGTTGCTATTGCTTGGGAAGGAAGGAAGGGAGGGAGGGAGGGAAGGAGGGAGGGAGGAAGGAAGGAAGGAAGGAAAGAATCCAGCTTTATGGATGGAAGGGAGGGAGGGAGGGAGGGAGGGAGGAAGGCAGGCAGAGTGGTGCAATTTTTACAATGCAGTGTTGCAGGCAAACTCTGCCCACTGCCAGGAGTTCAATCCTGACCGGCTCAAGGTTGACTCAGCCTTCCATCCTTCTGAGGTGGGTAAAATGAGGACCCGGATTGTTGGGGGCAAGAGGCTGACTCTGTAAACCGCTTAGAGAAGGCTGGAAAGCACTGTGAAGCGGCATATAAGTCTAAGGGCTGTTGCTATTGCCAGAGTACCATAAAAAGAGCCACATTCATTGGGGGGGGGGGAAAAAGACGAGAGGCATGTAGACGCATCAAAGGTTGAAAACAACATTTTAACTTCCATCTCTAGCAAGAGTGAGACAAGAGATTACAGACAGACTTTTTTCTCTCCCCGGTTTAAAAAAAAAATAGGTGGAAAAAGCTAATGGCCAGACATGACTTAACTTCTTTATCCTTTATTGCTTACAGAAAATGGTCCCCAACTTGCCGCACACAGCCGATCACCCTTTGGCCTCTGACTTTTGTTTCCAACGGCGTTGCGACTCTTCACAGGCTTGTGATGCGCATTTCCAGCCAACAGTAGGGACACACAACGGGCTCTTTCAGTTTCTCTGACGCCACCGGAACGGGAGCAGAAGAGGAAGACCTGAATGTTTGGGGGGGCCACGTGGGAGGGTGGGTGAACGATGGAAGACGGGCGTTTAAAGAGCAGCGTGGAAGGGGGGGACACAGATGCAAACGGCAGCCGAATTCAACACGGAACTAAAAAAATAAAAAAAGAGATGCTTCTTTTTTTGGTGATTTGGTTCTGATAATCTCACAGGCAGTCCTTGACTTCTAACTGTTTGTTTAGTGACCGTCCCGATGGTCATTTACAACCATTTTTCAGACTTACGACCGTTGCAGAATCCCCACAGTCACTTAAATCAAAATTCAGACGCTTGGCAACGGATTCATATTTACGACGGTGGCAGGATCACATAATACACATACACACCCCTTTGTGGCTTTCTGACAAGCGACGTCTCCGGGGAAAGCCGGATTTGCTCAACAACTGTCTTATGAACTGAACAACTGCAGGCATTCACTTAACCGTGGCACAAAAGTGCATGAGATGAGGCAAAAGTCACTCAGAAAGTATAACACTTAGCAACAGGAATTTGGAGACAAATTGTAATCCAGGGGTGTCAAACTCAAGGCGCCCCAGGCTGGATCTGGTCCGAGGGGCTGGGCTGGAAACAGCAAGGGATTGGCCTGTGGTGCCCCTGCTAGTGAAAATGGAGCTGGGGGAGGGAGGGGGGCATGCAGCACCCCTGCACCTTGTTTTCGCTGGCAGAGGGCTATCAAACGAAACTAAAAACAGAACAAAAGGAGAAACGTTTCCCCTTTTGCACTTGGGCATGCAAGAAGGGACAGGAAAGGAGAAAAGGGGAAGAGGAGAGACAAAGAAGAAAAGATGGGAAGAGAGTGAGGAAGGAAAGAGAAGGAAAGAGGTGAAGGAAAAAGAAAGGAGAATGAAGAGGGGAAGGAAGGAAAGAATGAATCTAGCTTTATGGATGGATGGATGGATGGATGGAAGGAAGGAAGGAAGGAAGGAAGGAAGGAATCTAGCTGTATGGAAAGAAGGAAGGAAGGAAGGAAGGAATCTAGCTTTATGAAAGGAAGGAAGGAAGGAAAGGAAGGAAGGAAAGAATGAATCTAGCTTTATGGAAGGAAGGAAAGTAAGGAAGGAAGGAATCTAACTTTATGGAAAGAAGGAAAGGAAGGAAGGAATCTAGCTTTATGAAAGGAAGGAAGGAAGGAAGGAAGGAAGGAAGGAAAGTAAGGAAGGAAAGTAAGGAAGGAAAGAATGAATCTAGCTTTATGGAAGGAAGGAAAGTAAGGAAGGAAGGAATCTAACTTTATGGAAGGAAGGAAGGAAGGAAGGAAGGAAGGAAGGAAGGAAGGAAGGAAGGAAGGAAAGAATGAATCTAGCTTTATGGATGGATGGATGGATGGATGGATGGAAGGAAGGAAGGAAGGAAGGAAGGAAGGAATCTAGCTGTATGGAAAGAAGGAAAGGAAGGAAGGAATCTAGCTTTATGAAAGGAAGGAAGGAAGGAAAGTAAGGAAGGAAAGAATGAATAGCTTTATGGAAGGAAGGAAAGTAAGGAAGGAAGGAATCTAACTTTATGGAAAGAAGGAAAGGAAGGAAGGAATCTAGCTTTATGAAAGGAAGGAAGGAAGGAAGGAAGGAAGGAAGGAAGGAAGGAAAGTAAGGAAGGAAAGAATGAATCTAGCTTTATGGAAGGAAGGAAAGTAAGGAAGGAAGGAATCTAACTTTATGGAAGGAAGGAAGGAAGGAAGGAAGGAAGGAAGGAAGGAAGGAAGGAAGGAAGGAAGGAAGGAAGGAAAGAATGAATCTAGCTTTATGGATGGATGGATGGATGGATGGAAGGAAGGAAGGAAGGAAGGAAGGAAGGAATCTAGCTGTATGGAAAGAAGGAAAGGAAGGAAGGAATCTAGCTTTATGAAAGGAAGGAAGGAAGGAAAGTAAGGAAGGAAAGAATGAATCTAGCTTTATGGAAGGAAGGAAAGTAAGGAAGGAAGGAATCTAACTTTATGGAAAGAAGGAAAGGAAGGAATCTAGCTTTATGAAAGGAAGGAAGGAAGGAAGGAAGGAAAGTAAGGAAGGAAAGAATGAATCTAGCTTTATGGAAGGAAGGAAAGTAAGGAAGGAAGGAATCTAACTTTATGGAAGGAAGGAAGGAAGGAAGGAAGGAAGGAAGGAAGGAAGGAAAGAAGGAAAGAAGGAAGGAAGGAACAAAGGAAGAACACTTCCACCATGGCGACACACCCAGCCACGCCCCATGCCCCCCCCCCTCCGAGGTCCAACACAACTCAGATTAGGCCCTCCACGCGATTGAGTTTGACATCCCTGTTGCAGTCATAAGCCGAGGACTACCAGTAGCCTGCTGGGGAACACAGCTGGAAGGGAGGGTTGCCTCTGTGACCCACATCAAAGCCACCGAGTGGACACGGCTACATTACGGGGTCCCCTTACTTCTTTTTTTTGTTCTTTTTAGCCAAACCCCCAAAACTTCGGTTCACAAACCGGGAGCACCCCAGAGGACCTTGTCACACAGAACCGCCAGAGCCTGGAAGATGAGGTGTCCTTCGTGGGAAGGAAGACATGACGGTGATGATCTCATCCGAGTCGTCTGACTCAGCCCCCGGGTGCTGGAGCTTTGAGGGGGAAGCTTGCCGCTGACGGTGGGAGGCGCTCGCTGGAAAGAAAGAAAGAAAGAAAGAAAGAAAGAAAGAAAGAAAGAAAGAAAGAAAGAAAGAAAGAAGAGAAGCAGAGCTGGTCAAAAGGAAGAGAGACACGATGCCTTGAAAGGGGGTGGGGTGGGGGGGAGAACAGCCATTAGAGTGCAGTACTGCAGGCTACTTCAGCTGACTGCAGTTCTGCAGTTCGGCGGTTCAAATCTCACCAGGCTCAGGGTTGACTCAGCCTTCCATCCTTCCGAGGTGGGTGAAATGAGGACCCGGATTGTTGTTGGGGGCGATATGCTGACTCTGTAAACCGCTTAGAGAGGGCTGAAAGCCCTATGAAGCGGTATATAAGTCTAACTGCTATTGCTATTGCTATCTATCTATCTATCTATCTATCTATCTATCTATCTATCTATTATCTATCTATCTATCTATCTATCTATCTATCTATCTATCTATCTATCTGATTGTTGGGGGCAATATGCTGACTCTGTAAACCGCTTAGAGAGGGCTGAAAGCCCTATGAAGCGGTATATAAGTCTAAGTGCTATTGCTATTGCTATTGCTATTTTTAAACCAGAAGATTCTCAGAGGAGTTTGGAGACGGATGGGTTTCCACGCCCATTTTTGTTTCTACGTCACCGATGACAACCCAACCACTAAACCATCCTCTCTGGCTTCTCTGCTACCGGCTTCTGGTTCTCAGATGGGAAACGCTACTTAGAACAAATGAGGGAACCAACCGAAGTCACCTGGACTAACCCGCTGGGTTAATTCACAGGCCAACTTCCTGCCCGAATAAAAGGCCTTGTCTGTTGTGGCTCAACAGCAGCCAGCGGAGGTGGCAGCAGATTCGGACAGTGAGAAGGTTGGGGAGGAAGATGGGCCAGTCCTGGAGTCTGGGGAAGGCTCTGATGAGGGGTCTGTGTCGGAGGCAGAGAGGGGGCCAGGGCCGTCCGACAGTTATCAGCTGCCTTCAGAGTCAGACATCAGTGAGGCAGAGGAACAGCTGGAGCCTGTTCCCAGTGCGCGCATGCGCAGAGCTGCCAGATGAAGGGAAGAGCTAAAGAACAGGGGTCGACTTGGGAGTAAGGCCACATGTGGACAATGAATGGCCCCTCCCAGAGGAAATAAAAGGAGAGTGAAAGGGGAGTGGAGTTTGCAGGAGACAATTAGTTCGCTTAATTGGTTTGTGACTCTCTGAGACTTCTTGCCAAGTTTTGCACATATCAACCTGGCAGCTTTCCAAGCCAGATAAGGACTGTGACCGTAAATCCTCCTTTGAAAGAGTTTTCTGGAAGTGTATGAGCAGAATTCACTGTAAATTAATAAAAGGGTCTTTAGCTGGGACCAGGAGTTTGCTCAGGCTCTTGGGAAGCCTCGGTCAGAACATTATCTACTGGAGTTGACATCTTCAGAGATGGGTCTCAACTTATTTCCTAGGGGGGAAATTTCCCCAGCTAGGAGCAAGATTAGAAGATGCCACCCAGTGGGGCTCAGATTGTAAGGGGAAGACCGCCTGCCAGGATCTCCTGTTTTCCCTAACTTCCCCTTCCCGCATCCAATAGTTTGTCCTTCCTCCTTTCCTTTTCTAAGGCTTTCACTCTATTTTTGCAACATTAAGTCGGGTGGACTTCAATTCCCAGAATGCTCCAGCCAGCTAGGGCTTCTGGGAGTTGGTCTGCTCCAGATTAATGTTGCCAAAATTGAGAGATACTGCCCAAATCATGAGCTTCAAAGTGAAAATCTGGTTCTGCACTGCCCTCCCCAGGACAAGCAAGCAAGGGGGTCTTACACCAGCCCCCCCTTCTGTATCCACCTCTCAAATGAGATCAGTTTTGTACCCAAGATTCCTAAGAGGTCCGTAAAGGGGGCGTGCATAAGCGCACCAGCATGTCTTCCGTCCCTGTCCTTCTGTCCCCATTACTCATTTCATGTCCATGTTTATACTTATGCCGGTTATCTTGTACATGTTTGACAAACTCAATTAAATTAAAAAAGAGCTCGAAGGGGTGAAGGCCGCCATTGTGAAATCAAGCAAATGTATTAAAAAAAAAAACACGTTAAAGGGGAAGTCAGCGAAATTACCAGAATCAGAAGTGAAGACCAGAGGGGAGAATTTGAATAGCGACCAGCCTACTTTCTCTTCACTCTCTTTCTCCGTCCCGGGGCTGGAGGGAGGGAGAGGCCTGCAAAAAAAAAAAAAAAAAGAGATAAGGGGTAGGGGGCAAGAGTCGTAAAAGCTCAGATTCCAAAGCGGTGAGTCGCAGAGGAGACCCAACCCTTAAAGGAGAATCTGCGTAAGAATTCTGGCCATCCTGTGGATTGGGGCTCAAGGTTGAGCAAGCTCTTTCTGGCCTCAGGTTAGCTTCTGTGTGCAAAACATACAGTGGAAAGAGCAGGTACCCCCGGGAAGGGGAGGGGGCAATATGTTACTGGTGTGTGGAGGAGGGGGGGAGGGAAGAAAGATGTCAGGCCTGCAGTTATATTCCTTTTAGAATTTTGGCCTGCCACACTTTCTCTTATTTCATTATGCTGTTTCATTAGTATAGGTGATGGGAGGAGGGAATAGAAAGGAGTAGGATTGTGGAATGTGTTGTTGTCATTCTTTACTAGAAGCCAAGGTCATCTTTTGTCTCCGCACTTTTACACCTGACCGGAAGCAGCTGGGTGTGGATGCCAGCGTGGAAGAAGAAGATTGGACCACATGATGGATTATGGGTGTGGGGACAAGATCATGAACTTTTAACTGGGTGGGATTCTGACGTCATTTCCAGAATTGGGATTAACACAGATGTGCCTAAGATGTCTGCTTTATTAAATTGGAACTTTAAGGATTGTTTTGCCTTGGACTCTGATTTAATTCTACATGATACTTGGAAGGCTGACAAAAGAGAGCACATTTGTTGCCCTACACAAATGCACCGTAACTGAAATCCTTGGATCTGTGCTAAGGGAGAATGCTCAACCTGGAGGAAGGGCTAACCGTACGAATCTCCACCGAGGAGGTGAGGCCTTCAGGCCTGGCTTAGGAGGCCGGTGTAGGTAGCATCTAAGTCAAGGATGGGAAACCGTAGGCCTTTTGTGACTTCTGGACTTCAACTCCCAGAATTCCTGAGCCAGCAAGTCGTAAAGGGGCCATCATTCCTGCCTCCACCCCCACCCCACTGCCTCTGATCCAAATCCAGACACTTGCTCCGTTCTGCAGAGCTGAGCCAGCTGCTGCTGCTGCGGGTATGTCTGTGTGTGTGTGCATAGCTGTAACAGCTGGCGAGCAACTCAGCCTGGGGGTTGGGTAGAGGAATGCCTTTTGGCTGAAATGGTTTGGATTCCGCGTCTGGGTATATGAGGGATGCAGATCAACTGCGTCTAGGCAGGGGGTGGGTGGGTGGATGTCCAACCTTGGCAACTTTTAAGACGTGTGGACTTTGGCTCCCCAGAATTCCCCAGCCAGCGTGGGAGTTAAAAGTCCACAGGTCTTAAAGTTGCCAAGGTTGGACACCCCTGGTCTAGATGATGCTAGGGTTTCTGTTTGAGTGGGCCTTCGGGTGTGTGTGTCAGAGATGGCATTAAGCAGGTTCTGGAGAACCGGTAGCGGAAATTTTGAGTAGTTTGGAGAACCGGTAAATAGCGTCTCTGGCTGGCCCCGCCCCCATCTATTCTCTGCCTCCCGAGTCCCAGCAGATCGGGAGGGAATGGGGATTTTGCAGTCTCCTTGCTCTGCCACCCCCACCAAGCCACACCATGCTCACCTAACCACACCCACAGAAACGGTAATAAAAAAATTTGAATCCCACCACTGTGTGTGTGTTGCCTTTCTTCCTTTGACCCACTAAACTTAGAGGCAGATGGACTTTCCAGGGTTTTTTTTTTGAAGACGTTTTGCTTCTCATCCAAGAAGCTTCTTCAGCTCTGACTGGATGATGGGGAAGGGTTTATATTCCTTGCAGAGAGAGCTGGTCATTTGCATCCTTTTAGAGAGTCATTGAGGCCACTTGGAGGTTCATCTGTGTCCTCAGGGTCCCCCATGTTGAGCCTTCCAGGTCCAAGTGGCCTCGGCGACTCTCCAAAAAGGATGCAAATGACCAGCTGTCTGCAAGGAATATAAATCCTTCTGTTCAGAGCCGAAGAAGCTTCTTGGGTGA
The DNA here is from genome assembly GCF_009769535.1 of Thamnophis elegans. Classification (NCBI taxonomy): domain Eukaryota; kingdom Metazoa; phylum Chordata; class Lepidosauria; order Squamata; family Natricidae; genus Thamnophis; species Thamnophis elegans. Next base: position 3,261,823 of record NC_045554.1, read on the forward strand.
GAAGTGAAATGTCTTCGAAAAAGAAACCAGAAGGTCTGGTTGCCTTTGGAGAGCCGAGGTGGCGCAGTGGTTAAATGCAGCACTGCAGGCTACTTCAGCTGACTGCAGTTCGGCTGTTCAAATCTCACCGGCTCAAGGTTGACTCAGCCTTCCATCCTTTCGAGGTGGGTGAAATGAGGACCCAGACTGTGGGGGAGATATGCTGACTCTGTAAACCGCTTAGAGAGGGCTGAAAGCCCTATGAAGTGGTATATAAGTCTAACTGCTATTGCTATTGCTAACCCTGACCCTGGATGACTAACAATCTCCGTAGACAAGCTGGCTGCTAGACCACTCAGCTTATGAAGGCCACCGTAAAATCCTCCGTTTCCAACTTACTGTTCTTCAAGAGGTGCTTGTGTGACGTGAGCCCTGGATGCAGACTGAACGGGTCTCAGAGCTGATGTCTTCCTTTCCTCTTCCTCCTCTTCCCTCCCTGCTTCGCCACCAACAACTCCAGACAGAGAGCACAGCCTGGAAGATGAGCCCGGAGCCTAGGAGTGGAACAAGCAGGAATCAGGATCTGGATCTAATGAGGGGAGCTAGGACGCTTCGGTGCTCAGTTGCAGATCTTCCATAGCCTCCCTTAGCAGAAGAGGCACAATTGATGCACCAGCAGTCTGGCGCGGGATTTGAGTTTTGGAAAAGTCATTATCGAAGCACGGCGAATTGGCTCTCCTAGCGCTATCAACCCCCCCTGGCTGCCCCAAGAGGCTGGCCCGAGTGATCGGGCAATATTTCCAGCCGCCTGAGCTCTGATCCAAAGTATCCAGTAACACTAATATATAAAAACACCCGAGGGGGGGTGGCAGTTCTATCCGTGGGGGGCCAGGATAACCAGCACATGCGCCACGTATCCCCCCTCTGCAATAATCTTCCATAAATCACCATCTGGAGAATCCAAGCTATTTTAGATTATAGTGATATATCCACAATATTAAACATTTGAGTAGGAGGAAGCCTGGGATCTCTCTTAGGCTAGACTGAATTAAGAAACTGACTTCCGGAAGCCAAGAGAGGCGTGACTTTTTCCAACTCAGTCTCTAGGTGAAGGGGCTGAATTTAACCCATTGCTTGGATTCTCCAAGCAGCGCACAGGGGAATGGGGCCAGAGTTCCAGCGCAAAGAATGCGGTTGTGCAACACACTGCCAACTTGTAAAGCGTTTCCATGATTATCATCAAGTTGACATTGAAGGGAGGGAGAATTCCATGCATGCCTTCGGCCAGAGTCGGCTCTCATATTTCTACAGCAGGCGTGTGAGATGCGCAAGTTCACAGCCTGCTGCGGCACCTCAGTTGGTGGATGTGATTTATGACACAGATGGAGGGGAGGGGAGACAGAGGGGTAAAGTTCAGATGCCGTTAAGCGGAATTCAGATTTGGCTCCGCAGAAGAAGAAAATGCCAAAATGTTGCTCCTAATAAATGACTGGATTTCTTTTGAACTTTGTCTCGAGGCTCATAATTTACTTAGGGCATCTTTGGAAACTTCACACACACCACGTGACCAAGCCACTTTAGCAGCAGCAGCAGCTCTGACAGCCCTGATTGATTGCTGTTAAGTGATGACTGCATAGATCAGGAACTCTGGGAGTTGAAATCCACATTAGATTAAAGCTGCTAAGGTTGAGAAAAGACTGAATTAACAGAACCTTGGGGCGGAGGGGTGGAGTTAAAAGAGGGATTGGCCTAGAATCCCTGCGTAGTCGCAAACAACCAAGTCCAAACCTCCCTTGAATGCCACTGACCCTTCTCTCACTCCCAGCAGGTGCTAACCGCGAGTGAAGAAGATTCTTGTGCACAGGCATCATCCTCTTTTAATGATCGCCATAATCCTTTGCGGGATGGAGTCTGAGCAACCGAATGGAGCGGAGAGTCCACTGCCCGGATGCCCTTCCTGTCGCCAATGCAGAGCTCTCTCCGGCAGATATATTCTCATCGTGCCCAGGGAGAGAAATATTTGCCTCTACCCTAGGATGTAGGTACACGGGCATGAATGACAATAAATCAGTTAAACTGGAGCTGGTCTTTCATGCCTGACGGAACCAGAGTGACACTGGATTAAGGAAGAGGGGAGAGAAGAGGGGAGGCAGGCTAAGCGCCAGTTCAGACACTTTGGAGTTTTGCTACAGCATTGAAGAGGCTTCTAGCCATTCACAAAGTGAGATGGGGGGGTGAGCAAAGCCAGGGATCTCCCAGCCAAGATCCTGACCGTAACATATTTGACTGTCATTGATCTCCTATCATGCTATGCTTCTCCCTGATCCTGCCTTAATTGGCAAGAGGCCATACATCACTTGCCCCCAGGAGAATGTCGATACGGCAGAAATATAAAACTCAATCCTTGGCTGCAGGAAGATCTTCGGAGGGAGAAAGGCTAAGAAAATATTGAGATCCACAGCCAGATAAAGAGCCCAGACCCTCCGGGCTCTTCCACAGAAACTAGATTTGTCAATATTAGACAATGGCAGCAAATTAAATGGTTGGAAGGGGATCTCGTTTTCACCTGATCTGGAGGTTGTGTCACTTCAATCCCAGCCTTTCTACAGGGGATTTCTTGGTTTTCTTCCAGGCCTCTCAACTTTTGTTTCAGCTGTTGGATTTCGGCCCTGCAGAAAGATGACATGGATCATTGGCGCAGCCAGGCTTTAATACAGACGAATCAAATCCCGGGGGGTGATATTCTGAAGAACCGTGATTCGACAGGTGCTCCCCGAGGTGTCTTGTATAGCAGTCCTCGCTTAGAGACCGTTTCCCCAGTTGCAATGTGGAGGTTGGGCCATAAGGAAGGCTGAGCGCCAAAGGATGGAGGCCTTTGAACTCTGGTGCTGGAGAAGATTTCATTTCATTTCATTTTCATTTTCATTTATTTGTATGCCGCCCTTTTCCCTGAAGGGACTCAGGGCGGCTCACAACTCAAAAGGGAGGGGAATACAAACAGAATAACAAAACATAAAAAACCATACATAGTTAAAAGCACAACAATCATACCATTCGAAGTGGGGCAGCGAGTCTTTAGCCCCAGGCCTGTCGGAACAGCCAGGTTTTAAGGGCTATGCGGAAGGCCTGGAGGGTGGAGAGGGTACGAATCTCCACCGGGAGCTCGTTCCAGAGGGTCGGAGCAGCCACAGAGAAGGCCCTCTTCCGGGTAGTCGCCAGTCGACACTGGCCGGCTGATGGAATTCGGAGGAGGCCTAGTCTGTGGGATCTAATTGGTCTAGTGGAGGTAATTGGCAATAGGCGGTCTCTCAAGATTCCTGCACTGAGTCCCTTCTCACTGTCCGAATCTGCTGCCAGCTCTGCTGGCCACTGGCAAGACACAACATCTTCATGCAATTCTTTCCAGGGCTAATTTGGTTTTCTTAGCAGGCTGAAGGAACTCTTCAGAAGCTAACTAATTCCATCCGCCGGCCAATGCCGACCGGCGACTACCCGGAGGAGAGCCTTCTCTGTGGCTGCTCCGACCCTCTGGAACGAGCTCCCCGTGGAGATTCGAACCCTCACCACCCTCCAGGCCTTCCGCAAAGCCCTTAAAACCTGGCTGTTCCGACAGGCCTGGGGCTAAAGAGCTGTTGCCCCCTCCCCGCCTGGAATGGTATGACTGTTGTGTTTTAAATTATGTATTGTTATGTTTCGTCTTTTTATTTCCTGTCTGTACCCCCCCTTCCCTGATTTGAATTGTGAGCCGCCCTGAGTCCCGTTTGGGGAAAAGGGCGGCATATAAATGTAATCAAATCAAATCAATACTAACTTGGTGAGAAAGAGGCAGGAGGAGGAATAACTAACGAAAAAAACAACTGTGGGATATACTTGCTGAATTCAAAGCATCTCTTCTAGGCTGGGCACTGTATTCACTTTTGACTGGTGGAAAGGGAGGGAGGGGGGAGAAAGAAAAGTTGGATGGTTTCTCCCCCCCCAAATCTGCATTAAACGGGAGTTGGGTTCTGTCGGCTGAGCCCCAGGAACTTAACTCTTTAACCGCCAGCTGATTCTGAAGGACGAGAATACGGTCTCTCAGCCCCGCAACGACGACGTTCTTGCCGAGAGCTTCAGACGCTTCCGAGAGATCGGATTCCTTAGCAACGGAGCCATCCGCTTCTTCAGAGGCTGTGGGAGAGAGCAACAGCGCCCTGCTGGCCTCCGAAGGTTGCAACCCATCCTCCACTTCCTGGAAGAGAGAAAAAAGAAAAAAGAAACACGGATCACCTGAAATGTTTTTTTTTTCTTTCTCTCTCTGCAAGTTACCTCTTTCTGCACTTATCTAATGAGCTAGAAGCACCGGGAAAAGTGAAATGTGCTTTAATGGGAAGCAGTTCGGCTGGGGGGGAAGGGGAGGAGTGAAGAAAAAAAGATCTAAGCAGCCTTCTACAATATGCAGCCTTTCCGATCTTTTACTCGCCGCTGGGGATGCTGGGGATGGTAGTCCGAAGAGGCGAAGGGGACAGATTGCAAAAGGAAATCTAATAGAGCCATTTAGCAGCTGCTTTCTTTGAAGTTGGACCCCTTTCTGGAGTTAGGAACAAACTGGTGGAGGAAGCAGAATGAAATTTCTCCTTCTGGGTGCCCCCCCCCAAAAAAAACCAATCCTGGTCAGCAGTTTCTAACCATGATCCAGGCCATCTCGCGAAAGGTGACCGGGTAAGTTACAGATTACAGATTAACAGAGTTGGAAGGGACCTGGTAGGTCATCTAGTCCAAGCCCCTGTCCAATCAGGAGACCCTGCACCATTCCCGACAGATGGCAGTCCAGTCTCTTCTTGAAAGCCTCCAGTGATGAAGCTCCCACAACTTGTAAAGACAAAGCTGTTCCATGTGTTGATTGTTCTTACTGTCAGAAAAATTTCTCCTTATTTCCAGGTTGAATCTCTCCTTGATAAGTTTCCATCTATTATTATTCCTCGTCCAGCCTTCGTGTGCTTTGGAGCATAATTTGAACCGCGCTTCAAAATATTGGAAGATGCTATCATGTCTCCCCTAGTCTTTCTTTTCATTAAACTAGACATACCCAGTTCCTTCAACTGTTCATCATATGTTTTAGCCTCCAGTCCCCTAATCCTCTTTGTTGCTCTTCTCTGCACTCTTTCTAGAGTCTCAACCTCTTGTTTTTTAGTGTAGTGACCAAAACTGGATGCAGGATTCTAGGTGTGGCCTTACTAAGGCTTTATAGAGTAAGCTAATCATGAAACCATCATCTGTCACTAACAGACATCATGCTGTGTTTAAGATAGTCCCGGACCTCTGATTCTTCATCAAGACTCATGGAAGGGTCTTGGAAAGCCAACTTATTCCGGAATAACTCTCACTTACTTTTTCCCCATCAGAAATCAGTTGGAAGAGTTTCTGTCTCTGGCGAGCAAGGTAATCTGAGGAAAAAGGAACACAGTTTTCAAAATGGGGGAGACGCAAAGTGAGGCCCATCAGCCATTGGAAGGGTGCTGGTGGCAAAAGCCGGAGGTGCGTATTCCCTTGCTAGAGTTTTACCACCGCTCAAGTCGAGAGCCGAGGTGGCGCAGGGGTTAAATGCAGCACTGCAGGCTACTTCAGCTGACTGCAGTTCGGCTGTTCAAATCTCACCGGCTCAGGGTTGACTCAGCCTTCCATCCTTCCGAGGTGGGTAAAATGAGGACCTGGATTGTTGTTGGGGGCGATATGCTGTCTCTGTAAACCGCTTAGAGAGGGCTGAAAGCCCCATGAAGCGATATATAAGTCTAACTGCTATTGCTAAGTGCCTCTGCTGGGCACAAGGATCAGAGGGAGGGTGAGAGAACAAGGGAGGGATAGGGAGAAGGTGTGTCATTGTCTTTAATCCCTTTGCGGGGTGGAGCCTGAGCAACTAAACCAAGCGGAGTGTTTCCTGGCCGGATGCCCTTCGCTGTTGCCAATGTGGAGTTTTGTTCGGCAGATCTATTCTCATCATGCCCAGAGAGATAAATCTGCCCCTACCTAGGATTGAACTCACAGCCTCCTGATTGCGAGGCGAGAGCTCCACCTCTCGGCCACCGCCCCACTCGATAGGAAGAAGGACTATAAATGAGCAGTTTTCAGAGGGTCCCTGATCAGCTGTTGGGAGAGGGAGTTCCTCCCTTGCTTCCTTGGGAGCAAGCAAGTTTTTCACCATGCTTTTCGAGACAGGAAGGGCAGGCAAGCGGGACTCCCTTCGTATGGCAAATCCCCGATACTTTCGGATCACTGCAGCTCATAGTTCCCGCAAATGTTTTTCTCTTTTTGAGAGTTCATCCACGCGACGTTAGACCTCCTGATGAAGTCTGTTAAACCATGCTCGGTTCTGTTTCCCAACCTTGGTCACTTGTGTTGTGACCCGCCGGCAGAGCTGGCAGTAGAGTTGGACAGTGAGAAGGTAGTGGGGAGGAATAGGGACCAGTCTTGGGGGCCGAGGAAAGCTCAGACGAGGGCTCTGCATCAGAGGCAGAGAAAGAGCTAGACAGCAGTGAGGCAGAGGAACAGCTGGAGCCTGTTCCCAGTGCGCGCATGCGCAGAGCTGCCAGAAGACGAGAACAACTAAGAAAGCAAGGTCGACTTGGGAGTAAAGCCACAGGTGGATGATGAATGGCCCCTCCCAGAGGAGATAAAAGAGGAGCGAAAGGGGAGTGGAGTTTGCAGGAGACCATTAATTCACTTCATTGGTTCGTGACTCTCCAAGACTCCTTGCCAACTTTTGCAGAGATCGGCCTGGCAGCTCTCATGCGCAGAGCTGCCGGAAGACATGAACGACTAAGAAAGCAGGGTCGACTTGGGAGTAAAGCCACACCTTGGAGGTGATTGGCCCCTCCTATAGGGAACAAAAGAGGAGCGAATGGGGAGGGGGCTTTTGCAGGAAACAATCTGTTCATTCAGTCTGGAAAGTTCTGTTTGTGATTATAAGCAATTCTCGCTAGGTTTTGCTTATCTGGCAGCTCTCCAAGCGAGATAAGGTTCATGTGGATAAACATTCCTTGGAAAGACTGCTTGCCAAGCCTTGCTGACTGTGAATGACAGGAATTCACAGTGATGTAAATAAAACAGATTTTGTCGGGAGCAAGACTCTGCTTCTTGCTTCCTAAGGAAGCCTGGGGTTGGAGCAGCTTGAAGGTGAATGGACTTCAATACCCAGAATTCCCTGCCCAGCGGAGCTGAAGCCCACCCACTTTAAAAGTGGCCACAGTTGAGAAACACTGTTTTGGAGACCTGTTAAGAGCGGTCGGGATGCTTACTTTTGGCTTGGCTGGACGAGAGGAAGCTGCTCAGAGCGTGATCCATCTCTGCTTTCAGCCTTTCGTTCTGCTCCTGCAGCTCCTTCATCCTTTCGGAGAGTTGGAAGACCGCCGTACTGAGCATCTTCTGGCGTGGGCTCTCAGAAGCTCTAGGCTCAAAAAAAAGAGGGGTGGGGGGAAACCCGTGGCAACACGAAATGTGGCAGTGTCTTGCTCCCTCCTTTACCCAGAGTTTGACCGCCTGCTTTTGTGAAAATACGGACACTTCTGAGCTTTCTGATGATTGAGCGAAGGCGAGTCTACCTTAATTTTGCTCTCCCTCCCCTGAAATCAAGGTGGCAGCTTCCGTTTGAAATCACGATGCTTCCCTGGTGTACTCTTCCTTACACATTCCTCCTGGCTTAAATTTTAGATAAAATTCTAAATTTCGCCCCTCGGGGCAATGCCTGGATTTTGCACGGCTTGTTGGGGGCCCTTAAAGAGCCGAGGTGGCGCAGTGGTTAAATGCAGCACTGCAGGCTACTTCAGCTGACTGCTAGTTCTGCAGTTTGGCTGTTCAAATCTCACCGGCTCAGAGTTGACTCAGCCTTCCATCCTTCCAAGGTGGGTAAAATGAGGACCCGGATTGTTGTTGGGGGGGCGATATGCTGACTCTGTAAACCGCTTAGAGAGGGCGGAAAGCCCTATGAAGCGGTATATAAGTCTAACTGCTATTGCTAATAATTTGTAGAATGCCACCAACATATGAAGGAAGGAAGGAAGGAAGGAAGGAAGGAAGGAAGGAAGGAAGGAAGGAAGGAAGGAAAAGAAGGGAGGGAGGGAGGAAGGAAGGAAAAAAAGGAGAAAGAAAAAGAGGAGGGAGGGAAGGAGAAAGAAAAGAAGGAAAAAAGAAGGGAGGAAGGAAGGAGGAAGGAAGAAAAAGAGAGAAAGAAAAAAGAGGAGGGAGGGAGGATCTATACTCTACGTTTCCACAAAACTACCTTGAGCGCCACAATCCGCCAATTGTCCTGGGATTGCATAGTCCCTTTTCTATCTTCTTCTTCCTCAGCTGCCATCAATCTCTTCCTCCTCTGAATCTTTCATCTGATCTTATAGAAACTGGGCAACTTTTAGTATTCAAAGTCTTTAGCAATATGGAAGCATAAATACCATCAACATAGAATGGAGTTTGCTCAGAAGCGGAAATACACCAATAAGAGGAAGAGTGGGAAACAGAGGAGAGAAGAAAGATAGGAAGAGAGGGATAGGAGAGAGGGTAAGGGGGGAAGATGAGGAGGATAAGGAGGAGTGAATGTAGAGAGAGGAGAAGGAGAAGGGAAGGGGAAGTAGAATAGAAAAGGATGATGGAGGGAAGAAAGGAGGTAGGAGAGAGGCAGAAGAAAGGTGTATGGAGAGCAGAAGAGCCAATAATGGGTTTTTATCTTTCTGGGCGTTGATGACAAGAGGAACTGATGTAATTACTACTTAATACAATAGGATATTGGCTATGTAATAGTATACATGTGATTAAATGTTATGAAAATGGAAAATAAAAAAAGTATTTTTTTTCAAAGTCTTTAGCAATCGGGAGCCTGAGGAAAACATCTCTGCCTGGACTTCCCAAATGTTAACGAAGCGTATTTATTAATCAACCTCTGGGATTTAGGGGAGGAAAAAAGGTTATTTTTAATTGTGACAATGAACTCAAAACACAATCCGTCCCGTGGTTTGCATTTGAACTATGGAGGCTGGCAATCAGCCTCGAGGCCTTTTGTGCAAAAATGGAAGACTTGATTGTGGATTTCCCTAGAAGTGGCCATCAAAAGAGGTAGAAGGGTTAGGGTTGGGATGCGCTAAGCGCTCTTGAAGCCACGTTATTCACTCAGCTTGCTCCTTCAAGCAGCGAGGAAGGAGACAGCCAAGAATTGCAACTCAACTCCCAGCCTCAAAGTTCAGGAAAATGGTTTTTGCAGAGTTTGTGGGGTTACAGGCAGGATTTGAACACAAGCTAGAAAGGGAAGGAAGATTGGGAGGAAATCGTCCAAAGCTCATAACGTGCAACTCGTTTGACCAGTGCTTCGCTTAACAACCGTGGCAAATCAGGCACAACGCGCTTTCATTCTGAGCAGAGACAAAGGAAATAAATATACATAGATAGATGGATGGATGGATGGATGGATGGATGGATGGATGGATGGACAGACAGACATAGACATACATACATACATACGATAGACAGAGACGGACGGACGGACGGATGGACAGACGGACAAAGACATAGAAATACATATACATACATATATAAGATAGATAGATTTTTGTAGATTTTTTTTGTAGATTTTATTAATATTTGTAGGCCGCCCTTTTCCCTGAGGGGACTCAGGGCGGCTCACATAAAATCAGGGAGGGGGAATACAAACATTAAACATAGAGACATATAATAAAAATAGTAAACAACATACATTCATCATTCGGGAGGGGCAACTATCCTTGTCCCCAGGCCTGACGGGCTAGCCAGTTCTTCAAGGCTGTGCGGAAGGTTTGGACGGTGGAGAGGGTACGAATCTCCACGGGGAGCTCGTTCCAAAGGGTCGGGGCTACTACTGAGAAGGCCCTCCTCCTTGTAGTTGCCAGCCGACACTGGCTGGCCGATGGAATACGGAGGAGGCCTAATCTATGTGATCTTATTGGTCGCAGGGAGGTAATTGGCAGGAGGCGGTCTCTCAAGTATCCAGATCCACTACCATGCAGGGCTTTATGGGTGACTAGTAGCACCTTGAAGCGCATCCGGAGCTCGACAGGTAGCCAGCGCAGCTCGCGGAGGATAGGTGTTATGTGGGTGAACCGAGGTGCACCCACAATCACTCGCGCGGCCGCGTTCTGTACTAGCTGAAGTCGCCGGATACTCTTCAAGGGCAGCCCCATGTAGAGCACATTGCAGTATTCCAGCCTAGAGGTCACAAGGGCCCGGGTGACTGTTGTGAGAGCCTCCCGATTCAGGTAGGGTCGCAACTGGCGCACCAGGCGAACCTGGGCGAATGCCCCCCTGGTCACAGCCTTCAAGTGGTGGTCAAATGATAGCTGTGGATCCAGGAGGACTCCTAAGTTGCGGCCCCGAATTACTTGGGTCAAGCCCATGGCTGTCATGGAAGCCATGAACTCCTGCGCCCCGTCAGAGTTTTCACCGAGCGACGGCAAATTAAAGTCCCCCAGGACCATCAACCTAGGGAACTCAATTGCCAGCTCGGCTACCGACTCGAGGAGCGAGGGGAGGGCTGCTGCAACGCTGTTGGGAGGCAGGTACGTTAACAGCAGACCCACTTGACCCTTGAGGTCCAACTTTATCAGCAGAGACTCACACCCGACAAGCTCCGGAGCAGGGACCCTACGAGGAGCTAACGACTCCCGGATAACAATAGCCACACCCCCACCCCTTCCCTGGGCTCTCGGCTGGTGCAGCACCTGAAATCCTTCTGGGCACAGCTCTACAAGGGGGACTCCTCCCTCTGGGCCCAGCCAGGTTTCAGTAATACATGCCAGGTCTGCCCTCTCGTCTGAAATTAAGTCCCGGACGAGAGGAGCTTTGTGTACTACAGACCTGGCATTTAGCGACAGCAGCCTGAGTCCAGGGTCCTGATCACTTGCGCCATCTGGTCTCGGAGTGGGACTCATAGGGCCGGAAGGAGGGATCTCTGTAATGTAGCGAACCCTCCTTCCCCGGTAATGGCCTGCCCTAAAGTCCCCGCCGTATCTGCCCCTCCCTGTTACGACCGTAATACCCCGACCCTCTCCCGTGTCTCTGGTCCCCCCAACCACCCCCATGGCCCCCGCATCTCCCGGCAGGTCCTCCGAATCATACATACTCATGCACTCCCTCAAACAGTCCCCACGTAAGAGTTAAAACACAAAAATTTACAACAATATGATAATAAAAAGTGGGACATTCATTCATCTCATACGTGTCTCATGCATATCCCATACAAAGAGAGAAGAAAAAGATGAAAGAAAAGAAAGAAACTAAGATAGTTGCGCAGTTAGTTAGATAGATAGATAGATGGATGGCTGGATGGATGGATGGATGGATGGACGGACGGACGGACGGACAAAGACATAGAAATACATATACATACATATATAAGATAGATAGATGGATGGATGGATGGATGGATGGATGGATGGATGGATGGATGGATGTTTGGATGGATGGCCATGGACATAGACATACATACATGTATACATATATAAGATAGACAGATAGATAGATGGATGGATGGACATATACATACATACATACATACATACATACATACATACATACATACATACATACGATAGACAGATGGATGGATGGATGGATGGACATAGACATAGACATACATACATATATAAGATAAATGGATGGATGGATGGATATAGACATCCATCCATCCATCCATCCATCCATCCATCCATCCATCCATCCATCCATCCATAAGATAGACAGATAGATAGATATTCTTTTGCCATTTTTAAGGGAAAATGACAGCTTCTTATGAGTGTTACAAGAATCACCAGTCTGCTAACTCAGCTAAACAAAGAGAACGACACTTAGCCAATGACCTTTTTTTAAAAAAAAGCCTTTACATTTCTCTTCCTGCACAGCAATTAGTGAAGAATAGAAACTAGCCAGGAAAAAGTTAAGCACAGGCAGAAAGCCCCAAAGTAATACACGTACTTCCGTTGCACGACTTTTGAGCGTGTCAGCAGGTTCTGGAGGCGCCGGATCTGAAAAGGGGAAAGAATATTAACCAAGCTAGCAACCTCATGGGGAAGGAGCCGAGCTCTCGTCAGGTGGCCCCGAAAGAAGCCAAGGCTATGGACATCCCCCCGTTTTCTGGGGGAGTTCATTTTAATCATTTAATCTTATCTATGCTCAGGAGTTCCTGAGCATAGAGAAGAGCCCCACAGCCCACAGAACTGCAGCAAGCAACGTTTAACCGAATGCTTTTAAGGAGGTTTCTCTCTTTCAAATCCTTTTTTCCTACCTCTTGGTAGGAAGTATGCAGAGCGACAGTCATTTCTTCCATGTTGGTATTCTTCATGTCTGCCTGGAGTTGACTTTGGTGGGAAACAAGACACAGAAGGAGGAGGATTGGCACAGTCCAAAGAAGCAGAGGTTAACCCCCCTAAAGATTTCTTAAGCATGCGGATGGATCGCTATCAATGTTATGACTAGATCCCACTTTTCAGACCCTTACGGATGCGAGACAGGGAGAAGTCAAAACAAACAAGTCAAGAGAACACAGGGATCATTTTCCTATTCTGCGCCCCCCCAGCCTGCGTTCGGCTTTCATGAGCAGAATAACAGAGTTGGAAGGGGACCTTGGAGGTCTTCTAGTCCAACCCCTGGCTCAAGGCGGGAGTCCTTATACCATTCTGGCCAAACGCAGGAGAGCCCTGTGGCCAGAAGTCCCTTGGGTCCCTTGAAACTTGGGTCTTCTGCAAGAAGGAAGAGGCGGGGGGGGGGGGAGAAATAATCAACAGCTTCTCCATACTTAATGGTGTTGTCTTTCTCCTTGCACTGCTGTTCTAGCCTGAGAATCTTCTGCTTCAAACCATTTATCATCTATTCCGAGAGAGAAAGAGAGGGGGAAAGAAGAATAGGTTGCTTCTTTATTGTACTTTCCTGGTTCTGGAAAGCGATAAAGGCAGAAGAGAGGGGGTGGGGGGAAGGGCAAAAAGGTGCATTTACCAAGCTGCTGTCGTTCTTCTGTTCTGTCCGTACCCAGCTAAATTCAGAATACTGGAAAAGAAAAACACAAAACACTTCAGCGTTCCTGATTAATGAACTGGGAGGATGGAGGTTTGTTCTCTGAGCTTGTGGGTTGGTTCCCGAATGTTTCGTTACCAGGCTAGGTAATCTCTTCAGTGGAGTTGAGGGGGACGTCAGCATTGGTGTTCTGCTTATAAGGGCTTTGTGTGTTCAGTAGGTCTTGTGATGGGAAGGTCATGTCAGGGGAGGGTCTTGTGATGGATCAGGTGTGATGGGTTGTTGTTGTTGTTGGCTGCAAAGTCGTGTCCGACCCATCGCGACCCCATGGATAACGTTCCTCCAGGCCTTCCTGTCCTCTGCCATCCTCTGGAGTCCATTGAAGCTCACGCCGGCTGCTTCGGTGACTCCATCCAGCCACCTCCTTCTCTGCCATCCCCTTCTTCTTCTTTTGCCCTCCATCCTTTCCAGCATGAGGCTCTTCTCCAGGGAGTCCTTCCTTCTCCTTAGGTGGCCAAAGTCTTTGAGTTTCCTCTTCAGGATCTGGCCTTCTAAAGAGCAGTCAGGGTTGATCTCCTCTAGGACTGACCAGTTGGATGGCCTTGTAGTCCTTCTTCTTTTGCCCTCCATCCTTCCCAGCATGAGGCTCTTCTCCAGGGAGTCCTTCTTCCTTCTCCTTAGGTGGAACAAAGTCTTTGAGTTTCCTCTTCAGGATCTGGCCTTCTAAAGAGCAGTCAGGGTTGATCTCCTCTAGGACTGACCGGTTGGATGGCCTTGTAGTCCTTCTTCTTTTGCCCTCCATCCTTCCCAGCATGAGGCTCTTCTCTAGAGAGTCCTTCCTTCTCATTAGGTGGCCAAAGTCTTTGAGTTTCCTCTTCAGGATCTGGCCTTCTAAAGAGCAGCCAGGGTTGATCTCCTCTAGGACTGACCAGTTGGATGGCCTTGCAGTCCAAGGGCCTGGGTGATGGGTTACACCTGACCGATCCACAAGACTGATCACAAGACCCACGCCTGACGAAACCCTCACCAGATGTGACCTCCCCATCGCAATACTTACAGACCACACGAAGCCCTTATAAGCAGAAGAAGACCAAGACTCACATGCCCTAAACCTCACTGAAGATGTTACCCAGCTTGGTAATGTAGCGTCCAGAAACCAACCCATAAGCTCAGAGAATGAACCTCCAACCCTCATCCTCCACCCCAGCTACAGGTATTTGCCACCACAGAGAATGCATGTTGTTAGGTTCTGCGGTTTGCTTAATCAAGGCCAGGCCTCGCCAGGCTTCAGCCCCAGAAAGCCCGAAGCAATCGGCTTCCCTTGCTCGGTGGTCAGAAGACGAAAGAGCCACCGGGTGGGACCCTGGGCTTACCTTGAAAGGCTCCAAAAGCTGCTCCATTTGTCTGTCCTTCCGGGTGTTGTCTTCTTCCACCCGCCGAAGTTTGGTCTTCATCCGATCCGCTTCGCACTTCTGAGCTTGGATGGTCTGTCGCGGAAGGGGAGGAAAGAGAGAAATCTTTCAGAATCCTTGAGCAAGACGAACGGGAAACAGAAACAAAGAGAAAATTTATCTTACATGGTGGCATCAGAGAATCTCATTTCTTTTTTTTTGCTTCCTAGGAATCTTGTCTAGGATACCTTTAAGTCCTCAGCTGCTCCCCTCCTGCCCTGTTGCTTTTAAACATTTCCAGAAAGCAGAGAGACCATGTTCTGACCGAGGCTTCCCAAGAGCCTGAAGCAAACTCTTTGTCCCGACAAAACCTTTTATTAATTGACTGTGAATTCTGCTCATTCACATCCAGCAAAGTCTTTCGAGGGAGGATTTATAGTCACAGACCTTATCTAGCTTGGAGAGCTGCCAGGCTGATATCTGCAAAACTTGGCAAGGAGTCTCAGAGAGTCCCGAACCAATTAAGCAAACTGATTGTCTCCTGCAAACTCCACTCCCCTTTCGCTCCTCTTTTATTTCCTTTGGGAGGGGCCATTCAACTGTGGCCTTACTCCCAAGTCAACCCGTTCTTTAGCTGTTCCCTTCGCCCGGCAACTCTGTGTATACACACACTGGGAACAGGCACCAGCTGTTCGTCTGCTTCACTGCTGTCTGACCCCGAAGGCAGCTGATAAGTGTCAGACGGCTCTGGCCCCCTTTCTGCCTCCGACACAGAGCCCTCATCAGAGCCTTCCCCAGACCTCAGGACTGGCCCATCTTCCTCCCCAACCCTCCTCACTGTCCGAATCTGCTGCCAGCTCCATTGGATGCTGGTGGGCCCCAACAGACCAGGCTTCAAAGGGGAGAAAAGCGTATGAACTAAAACTCTCCCAAAAGTATGTTCTGTTCATTCCAGAGATAGAAGTTGTTGTTCTCACCTTCTTGAGCTCGATTATCTCGTCGTACATATCCTCCTTTTCCTTGTAGTCTGGAGTCCCGGGGATGTAGCCTAGAAAAGGAGACGAGCCCCCAAATGGCAGGGATAAAGTATTTTTTAACACCATATAATTCTATCTGTTGCCGAGCTTTCACACCTGTTCATTCCTCGTTTTCTTTAAAGCTCCTGGAATCTCGGACGGACTAAAAATTCTGGAGTTGGCATCGGTGCTAACTGAGGCCGAGACCATCGCCCAGAAGCCTGAAGGCAACTTGGATGTGAGGTTTGTGATCTAGGCTTGGAGAGACGCAAGTTTTAATTTTTCTTCTGAGAGGGAAGCGGCTCTGTGCAAGAACCGAGAGGACAAGAGCAACTTTACGTGGCACTTTGATAACAAAGGCATCAATATGACACATCTGTCATCTCTGCTGCAGCCATCTTTTTTTTCCAAAGGAGTTCTGTGGCGTTGCGCCCATTTTGCAGAAAGGGTGCTGAAGGCAGATTGGAAGACGGGGGGCTCGCTTAAGACTATTTTAACAGGCAGGTAGAAAAAAGGATGGTTTCCTTTTAAATTTATAATAAATTTATAAGGATTTATTTATTATTATTTATTTATTTATTTCCCTGTCAGGAAATTTATTTATTTATTTATTTATTTATTTATTTATTTATGAAGTTTACACTGCCGGGGTGTCCAGCCGGGGCAACTTTTAAGACCTGTGGACTTCCATTCCCCGAATTCCTCCAGCCAACACTGGAGGAATTTGGGGAGTTGAAGCCCACAGGTCTTAAAAAGTTGTCCAGGTTGGAGACTCTTGGCCTAGGCAGAGTCTATTCAATCTGAATGAACCCCCGGCAGTTTATGAGTCCCTATTTACGATTACTTCCTCTGGGTCTGAAGAAGTTGAAAAAAAAAAAAAAACCACCCTTAAAAGTTTCCACAGAATCAGGATGTTTACGAATGAGGGTGGAGGTTCGATCTCCCAAGCTTTAGGGATTCCCCTAAATTCCACCGAAGACGGTAGCTAGCACGGTAACAAAATGTTCAGAAACCAACCCACAAGCTCAGAGAACGAACCTCCGCCCTCATCCTCCACCCAAGCTACAGATTGTTCGCAACTATGTTTACAAGTCTTCAGGTCTTAGCTTTTCAAAAGCCTGCCTCGCCTCCTAGAGGCAGAGTTTAGATTAGATGGAAGGGACCTTGTAGGTCATCTAGTCCAACCCCCTGCCCAAGCAGGAAACCCTGCACCATTTCTGACAGATGGCTGTCCAGTCTCTTCTTGAAAGCCTCCAGGGATGAAGCTCCCACAACTTCCGAAGGCAACTTCTGTTCCCTCGGTTGATTGTTTTGTCAGGAAATTTCGCCTTATTTCTAGGCTGAATCCCTCCTCGATCAGTTTCCATCCATTATTTCTATCCAGTTCCCTGCCTCCGAACTCACCACGGCTGGCAGAGCGAGCGTGTTTCGGTTTCTTCATCCCCAAAGCTTCCTTGAGATACTCGGGTGTGCTGCCGGCGAGAGGGGAGGAAGCAGTTCGGATGCCAATGTCGGACTTGGAGTGGCTCATCCAGGTACCTAGTGAAGAGGGGAAGGGGGCTGTCAGCTGCCACCTCAATGCCTGCTTGCACTGCGGTGCTGTTCGCTGACCGATTGCCACGAAGGGATGGAGGGGGGGGGAAGGCAAGGGGGAACCCGAAAGTAAGCGCTGTTATCTCTTTGAGATGCTGCTTCAAGGTCGCTGGCATTTCAATAGAATATCTATATATATAATATATAATAAAGTTACAAGTGTATTTCAAATAGTCAACAAGTGCTCAGTAGCTGAACTTAAGAGAACTGTTCTAAAATATATTGGAAAAAAGAATAAAAAAATGTTTATTCTTTTTTCCAATATATTTTAGACTGTTTTTGTTAAAGATTTATACTGTGTATGGGTTCTGGGAAGTCAGGGGAGGGAAGGCTGGGGGGGGGGGGGGTTGGGAGGGAGGGATGCATATTAAGCTTGACGAGGGGTGTTAGATTTTAAAGTAATATGATTGCACATGTATACTGTCTTCTCTTATTTTTTCTTTAAAACTAAGATATGTTAAGTATATTGATATGGAAGCATAAATACCATCAACATAGAATGGAGTTTGCTCAGAAGCTGAAATACACCAATGAGAGGAAGAGTGGGAAACAGAGGAGAGAAGAAAGATAGGAAGAGAGGGATAGGAGAGAGGGTAAGGGGGGAAGATGAGGAGGATAAGGAGGAGTGGAATGAAGAGAGAGGAGAAGGAGAAAGGAAGGGGAAGTAGAGTAGAAAAGGATGGAGGGAAGACAGGAGGTAGAAGAGTGGGAAACAAAAGGGAGAAGAAAGATGGGAAGAGAGGGATAGGAGAGAGGGTAAGGGGGGAAGATGAGGAGGATAAGGAGGAGTGGAATGAAGAGAGAGGAGAAGGAGAAAGGAAGGGGAAGTAGAGTAGAAAAGGATGGAGGGAAGACAGGAGGTAGAAGAGTGGGAAACAGAAGGGAGAAGAAAGATGGGAAGAGAGGGATAGGAGAGAGGGTAAGGGGAGAAGATGAGGAGGAGAAGGAGGAGTGGAATGAAGAGAGAGGAGAAGGAGAAAGGAAGGGGAAGTAGAGTAGGAAAGGATGATGGAGGGAAGAAAGGAGGTAGGAGAGAGTTAGAAGAAAGAGGTGTATGGAGAGCAGAAGAGCTAATAATGGGTTTTTTATCTTTCTGGGCGTTGATGGCAAGAGGAACTGATGTAATTGCTACTTAATACAATAGGATATTGGCTATGTAATAATATACACGTGATTATATGTTATGAAAGTGGAAAATAAAAAAAGTATATTTTTTTAAAAAAAGAGAACTGCTCTGACACTTTGCTAACAAGATGCCCGACTCTACTTGAAGGCTGTATCGGCTATTAAGGATAGTGATTTTTCTTTTTTGTTAAATACGCCACTTAAGTAGCTTTATAAACACTTAATTAATAGCTTTTATTCAAACTGCTGAGTCTGGAATGTAAAGGAAGAGGCTTCCAATAACAAGGAGGGTAAAAGTAGTTCTTACCATTAAAAAAAAAAATCCGATTAAATTAAAAACCTGCCTTCTGCTAATCTAGTTCATGAATCAGACTGACAATGGGTTTGTAATTGAGCAAGCCAATTTCCTCAAAGGAAACAGCCATGTGATTAAAAGGAGCCGAGGTGGCGCAGTGGTTAGGGTGCAGTACTGCAGGCCACTTCAGCTGACTGCTATCTGCAGTTCGGTGGTTCAAATCTCACCGGCTCAAGGTTGACTCAGCCTTCCATCCTTCCAAGGTGGGTGAAATGAGGACCCAGACCGTGGGGGCGATATGCTGACTCTGTAAACCGCTTAGAGAGGGCTGAAAGCCCTATGAAGCGATATATAAGTCTAACTGCTATTGCTATTGCTATCAGTGGGGTGGTGCAGAGTGCTACATAGCAATTTAAGCTAAGTTGCTGGAGGAGCACACTGCTTTGCATCCTGGCTTCAGGTAGTTAGGATCCTTAGGTTGAGTAACTTTTCTACTCTTGGTATAACCTTGACACTCTAATACAGCTTTGAAGCAGTGATTGTGTGTGTGTTAGGAAAACACCAGATTTTCTATGTTGCAAGGGTTAAATTTTATCAATAGAAAAGACTTTTATACTTGTATTTGAGAAAAATTAAATTAGCAATAGCAATAGCAGTTAGACTTATATACCGCTTCATAGGGCTTTCAGCCCTCTCTAAGTGGTTTACAGAGTCAGCATATCGCCCCCAACAACAATCCGGGTCCTCATTTTACCCACCTCGGAAGGATGGAAGGCTGAGTCAACCTTTGAGCCGGTGAGATTTGAACAGCCGAACTGCAGAACTGCAGTCAGCTGAAGTAGCCTGCAGTGCTGCATTTAACCACTGAGCCACCTTGGCTATTCCTATTAGCAATGCTTGAGATAATGCTTGAAATGCGCTCCCACTATACAAATGCATGGAAAGACCTAAGTGTAACTATCTAAAAATTGGCAAACAAAATCCTCGAAAAGGGGGGGGGGGGGGAAAGATCGCTGGCATTATCAGCTGTGTACCAGTTAGGAAAACATCCTGTCTGAACCTGACTGGTCACACGGGGTGGGCAATGGGAGGGAACCAAGAGAAGGGAAAAATTCAACCTAGGGATTTTGGCCCCCGATCCTCAGTTCTGGCTATGCTTGCTCGCAATATACGTTGTGTTTTGCTTCGCAATATAATTGCAGAAGAGCGGGGTGGCAGGTATGACAGAGGCACCAAGAAAGATAGCAGGAGCCCTTAGATTTATACTAGGAGGGAGAGAAGGAGAGAAGAAAGGAGGGAAGGAAGGAGGGAATGCAGGAGAGAAGAAAGGGGGGAAGGAAGGAGGAAAGGAAGGAGGAAAGGAAGGAGAGAAGAAGAAAGGAGGGAAGGAAGCAAGGAGGGAAGGAGAGAAGAAGAGAAGAAAGGAGGGAGGGAAGGGGGAAGGAAGGAAGGAGGGAAGGAAGGAGAGAAGGAGAGAAGAAAGGAGGGAAGGAAGGAGGGAAGGAAGGAAGAAGAAGTAGGATTGTTGTAAGATAAGATGGGTTTATGGGATGGTAAAAAAGCAATTTCAAGTATATTGTCAACTGTAGGAGAGAAAAATTGTTACAAATACATATTATTAATAACAGTTATGAGATCATATAATTGTGAATGTGTATATGAGAAATAAATTTTTTTTAAAAAAAAGATTTATACTACACTCCTCTCTAAGTGGTTTGCAGAGTCAGTCTATGGTGACACAGTGGTTAGAATGAAGTAATGCAGGCTAATTCTGTTCACATTGCCACGAATTTGATTCCTTTGATCCTGACCAACAATCTGGGCCCCCGTTTTACCGACCTTGCAAAGATGGAAGCCTGAGTTAACCTTGAGCAGGCCAGGATCGAACTGCTGGCTGTGGGAATGCAGAGTAAGCCTGCAATGCTGCACTCTAACCACCGAGCCACCGTGGCTCCTAAGGGAAGACAATGCTACCATGCAGGCAGATGCATTCCCTTTGTGCAGATTCAGCACCTGGACATCCGTTAACCGGACCTTTTCATCTGGATCTTAATCCCGGTTCTACTGGGCTCCGGAATGCTCTGGTAAAGGAGGAGCCAAGATTTCATACCTTGCTTCAGAGACCCACGCCAATATTGCTTTGAGGCTTTCACTAAGGGGCTCTCAAAGCGCTTACTCTCGGCGCTTTTAAAAGTCCGCAGAAATCCAGTTCGTTTAGAATGGAGGCAGGTGTAAGAGGTATATGGAGATCCTGCAGGAAGGACAAAAGATTAAAAGTATTAAAGATTAAAAGTATTAAAAAGCAAGCAGGATGCTAACATTTCATTTTGTTACAAGATGAGCAGGCTCTTTTAGGATCTTGGGGGGAAAAAACAAAAAATAATTCATAATAATTCTTGCTGCATAACACGTAACAGTGGGCCTTTCTTAATCGGTTCCACCACAAATCCGCGGTAGACTAAAGCGCGCTCCACGAAAGCGCGTACGTGACGTCATCACAGCGCGATGAAAACGGCACGCTGTGAGCGGTAAATTTAAAATTAACGCGAAAACCTTACCCTAACCCCCCCAAACCTAACCCTAAACCTAACCCTAACCCTTAACCTAACCCTAAACCTAACCCTTAACCTAACGCTAAACCTAACCCTAACGCTTAACATAACCCTAAACCTAATCCTAACCCTTAACCTAACCCTAACCCTAACCTTTATGTGAATCGGCTTGCTTTAATTTTATTTTAATTTAATTTATTTTTAATTTTATTTGTCGCGCTGCTGATGACGTCACGTACGCGCTTTGATCGGGCGCGCTTTAGTGGACCGCGGTTTTGACGGGTCACGACTTAATCAGGTAGAGCAAAAATGCGACATGTTTTCAAAGAACTAGGTAACACTTTATGGAAGAAAGCATTGTACTTCTCCTAGCAGCCGAGTTCTACCTCTCGATCCCTTTCCATAAAAAGGAGATCTTTCAACGAAAACTTGCAGATTTTTATTAAGACTAAGTTGTCTCAAAGGAAAGGACAGCAGGTCAACCAACGTTGCGATGTGACACTAACTTGATTTTGCAGGCCTGCGAGACATTTTCTTCTTCAGTGTCTGTAAAACAAAGAAACAAACAAAAGACTTTGTGTTGTAATTTGTTACTAGGGCTCTTTTCTTGGGGAATTCCCCGCTGGTGTTCCATTTTCTGAGCAAAATTCTCTTGCAATTACAGATTTATTGGAATCCGATGGCTAGTGTTTTATGGTCACATCGATTCCAAAGTGTTAAAAAAAGCAGAAAATGCTCAGAAGAGTTTAGAATTTGGAAGCAAATAGACATATGAATCCATTGCAAAATTTTCTTTGTCTAGCTTGAGTGTCATAGATAGGCTGCAAACAGTTTGCTGGTTTAATTTGAATTAACCTAAAACACAAAACCAGATTACTGTGGTTTGATTAACAAACCATTATTTTTTTAGTGTGACATCTGAATCCATCCAGGATCAAGGTATAGAAAATGGGAGGATTGAAAGATATCTAACCCAACTTACTGTTTCTGTATCAGAATCATAGGTCGGAGCAAGAGAATTATCTTCTGCCTGTAAAGACATAATTATTATAAGATTTCGTCCTGAAGGGTGATATCTAAATAACTTTATGAGGCTGGCATTCACTGAGATGGAGCAGGGGTCCCTCAATCGAGTCAGTTATGACTGGCAGCTACTTCTCTGAAGCTTTCTCATCCTTTTATCCTAGAACCTTTAGCCTGAGATGGCTGGAATATGGCCAATCTAAATTTCTCAGGAAGGTTAGAAAAATAATAACCATCCATCCATCATCAGCCATCTGTCATACTGGTTGGCCAACTCAAGATGCCAGTGACGGAATGCAAGTTACTGTCTGGAACAATCAGCTATAAAAGATCTAATGCATGGGGCTCTTGGTACCCTCTTAAGATTGGGGTTTTTTCACAGATGTTTCATTACCCAGCTAGGTCACATCTTAAGTACTAGTAAGGGGTGGGTTTATATGTACTAGTGGCTCTGTTTATATATACTAGTGGCTTGCTCTGTCAAGTGTTGTTGGGCTGTTTACTACTTGATTGTTGGCCTAGTGTTAAGATAGATGGATGAGCAAACAGACAGACAGGTAGATACCTAGATAGATGACAGATAAAGATAGATATGATAGGTAGGTAGGTAGGTAGGTAGGATGAGCAAACAGACAGACAGGTAGATACCTAGATAGATGACAGATAAAGATAGATAGATGATATGATAGGTAGGTAGGTAGGTAGCTGGGTGGGTGGATGGATAGGTAGGTTGGTAGGGTTAGGGGTAGATATGTAGAGTAGCTCAGGGTTGAACTGTGGGCGCTGTCCTTGGTGCTGCTCTCCAAGCTTGGTCGTTTTCTTGCAGACATTTCTTTACCTAACTAGGTCATATCATCAATGCTGGGAAGGAGTGGGATTTCCTAGAGTTGAGAAGGAAGAGGAGGACAAGAAGAACGACGACCGCAGGATCTTTGTTCCTTTCTGAACGGGGTACTTTTCTCGCAGACGTTTCATGACCCAACCAGGTAACGCCATCCGTCCTGCTAAGAAGCGGGTGCTGTTTGCTGTTTATATCAGTGTTTCTCAACCTTGGCAACATGAAGATGTCCGGACTTCAACTCCCAGAATTCCCCAGCAGTGGTTAGGACAGTGTTTCTCAACCTTGGCAACTTGAAGATGTCCGGACTTCAACTCCCAGAATTCCCCAGCAGTGGTTAGGACAGTGTTTCTCAACCTTGGCAACTTGAAGATGTCCGGACTTCAACTCCCAGAATTCCCCAGCAGTGGTTAGGACGGTGTTTCTCAACCTTGGCAACTTGAAGATGTCCGGACTTCAACTCCCAGAATTCCCCAGCAGTGGTTAGGACAGTGTTTCTCAACCTTGGCAACTTGAAGATGTCCGGACTTCAACTCCCAGAATTCCCCAGCCAGCGAATGCTGGCTGGGGAATTCTGGGAGTTGAAGTCCGGACATCTTCAAGTTGCCAAGGTTGAGAAACACTGGTTTATATAAAGCCACTTGTACATATAAACAGAGGGACATGGTGTGTGTGTGTGTGCAGAGAGCGAACCCAATCCTGGCTTGCCCTGTCAGTGGGGAGTGGTGGGGGGGAGTCCTTAGGAGATACCTCCCCAACCAACAGCCGTGCGTGCAGTGCAACATGGGACTCCCGATACCAAGCCCAGAGTGGGGGCAGCCCCGGATCTTCAAGGACCCTTCCTGGGCATCTCCGTAACGTGGGAATGGGCACGAATTCACGTGAATCTCCGCTTAGCCTCCCCCCCTCGTCCTCCCCCCACCCCACCCCCCTCGCCAATAAGGCTCCGCATCCCCCCCCCTTGCCAGGCCTTCCCTGCACCTGCCCACCCCCCATTCCCCGCGTCTGGCTGGCTGGGGATGATGGGACCTGGAGTCTCCCCTTCCGGCTCCCTCCCCTCACCGACTCCCGCTCCTCCGCGGCCTCGCTGGGGCTCCGCGACATGCCGGCGACGCGACGAGGGTCTCGGGCGGAGAAGCCCACCACAATCGCGCTCCCCACTCCTCACACACACACGCCTCGCGCTGGCTCCGCCCCCGAACTTCCGCCCGGGCTCCATGGCAACCGCCCGGGCAACCGCCGGCGGAGGACCCGGATGGACGCACGAGCGGCCGCGCCTGCGCAGAACCGCTTTCTGGGTCTGCCTGGGGAAGGCCGCAGTGTTTTGACCCATCCCCCGCTAGAAACCCCGGCCCGAATCCTCCCGTTGACACTCGGCTGCGGACGATGGGGGGGATGGGAGCCCCAAATGTGTCCAGAGGGCTCCCAGCGGGAGGGGAAGGCAAGGCAAATCCTGTTGCCGTCAGGGCGGAGCGAGATTCCCTTCTGCGCATGGGCGGACCGGGAAGGGCGGGGACTATCCCGCGCCTGCGCAGAGAAGTCGAGCCCCTGTAGTTCGCAGGCGGGAATTTGCTGCTGCTGGTTGCAACCTTCGCTTTCCACGGCTCGTTTTTCTTGCATCTATTGCAACCGGGGTTGCATCTGTTCTCTCCCTCTGCCTCCCTTTGGAAGCCCCCATAGGAATCCTATATTGGGGCCCGGGTCGCCTCTTCCTGGCCCCTTCCCCAGCAACGCTGCTTAAATTCCCTGCGCGGAAAAGACAGGGTGGCATTCAGACGATCGGGGCGGACGCGTGTCTGCACCAAACGGGGGGTGTCAGCCTAGCTTGCAGCGGGAGCTTTAGTTTTAAAAAAAAGTTTGAAAAAGTTTCCCACGAGGGCACCAGCCTCTCTATAAACTCTGAATATTCGCCTTTTTTCCCCCTTTTCTTTCTGGGGTTTCGCCTCTTTTTTTCTTTCCTTTTTGCAAGGACACCCCGCCGAGGCTCTTGGCTCCCCATGGACGCAAAATGTTCCCAGCTTTTGCCTTCCGTTTGCGCCGTCCTGGCTGATCCCGGGCGCCCCGTGGCGGACGACACGTGCCTGGAAAAACTGTTGGACTGGTTTAAGGCTCTGGCCAGCGCTGGTGAGTTGGCCCTTCGCTTTGCATGGGGGGGAAGGGGTGGGGGGGTTTCTGCGAGGAAAACCCCCACCTTGGGATGCTGGAGGAGGGCAAGCGATGGAGACATTGCAAAGAGTAGGGTTGGCATCCGGAGAATCAAGACATGGGCATCATCCTCTTGGCTTGCTTAAGATTCTAAAGTTTGGAATTGTTCATTTAGCACAGTGTTTCTCAACCTTGGCCACTTGAAGATGTCCGGACTTCAACTCCCAGAATTCCACAGCCAGCATTCGCTGGCTGTGGAATTCTGGGAGTTGAAGTCCCGACATCTTCAAGTGGCCAAGGTTGAGAAACACTGCTAGCTGTTAGGATATGTCTTTTCCCCAGCCAACATTGCTAGCCAACCACGAAAGGGAAGAGCATCGCTGGCTGGGGAATTCTGGGAGTTGAAGTCCCGACATCTTCAAGTGGCCAAGGTTGAGAAACACTGCTAGCTGTTAGGATATGTCTTTTCCCCAGCCAACATTGCTAGCCAACCACGAAAGGGAAGAGCATCGCTGGCTGGGGAATTCTGGGAGTTGAAGTCCCGACATCTTCAAGTGGCCAAGGTTGAGAAACACTGCTAGCTGTTAGGATATGTCTTTTCCCCAGCCAACATTGCTAGCCAACCACGAAAGGGAAGAGCATCGCTGGCTGGGGAATTCTGGGAGTTGAAGTCCCGACATCTTCAAGTGGCCAAGGTTGAGAAACACTGCTAGCTGTTAGGATATGTCTTTTCCCCAGCCAACATTGCTAGCCAACCACGAAAGGGAAGAGCATCGCTGGCTGGGGAATTCTGGGAGTTGAAGTCCCGACATCTTCAAGTGGCCAAGGTTGAGAAACACTGCTAGCTGTTAGGATATGTCTTTTCCCCAGCCAACATTGCTAGCCAACCACGAAAGGGAAGAGCATCGCTGGCTGGGGAATTCTGGGAGTTGAAGTCCCGACATCTTCAAGTGGCCAAGGTTGAGAAACACTGCTAGCTGTTAGGATATGTCTTTTTCCCAGCCAACATTGCTAGCCAACCACGAAAGGGAAGAGCATCGCTGGCTGGGGAATTCTGGGAGTTGAAGTCCCGACATCTTCAAGTGGCCAAGGTTGAGAAACACAGCTTTAGCATCTATCTAAGCCGGAAGTCTTCAAACTTGGCAACTCTTAAGACGTGTGGACTTCCAACTCCCAGAGATCAAGAGACCCCTGCATGGGTGGTTTCTGCCAGAGATGGGGAAACAAACACCATTTTAGGGCAAAAATAATTTGCCAAGACGCCTGGCACGGCTGCGAATTCAAGCTGGTATGTGTGGTCAAAACCAAGTCATAAGCAGAGGGTCGCCGTTAACTTGGACTGGCATTAAATTGAGAACTACCTGTATTGTTTTTCTCCCCCCCCCCTTTCCTTCCCCCCTTCTAGGGCCTGGTTTGCGGGTGTTAAAAGAGAACCCGTGTCTGATGGAGTTGATCCTTGCGGTGCTGAAGCAAGGGGAGCCGGATCCCGTCCTCCTGTCTTTCGTCCTGAGGCTCACGGGCATCTTTGCCGCTTCCGAAAGCAGCTTCCAGTATCTGCAGGTTAGTCAAAAGACGCAGGAATCGGTTCCGATGAGCGAAGGGAGAAAAAAATATCCTACCATTCTTCTCCTTTCCTTCTGCGTTGTTTAAAAACTGCAGATTTAGTTTAATCTTTGGTGTGGGGGGAGACACACATTTGAATGTTTACAGCAGAGCAGCAAGAGATGGATCTGGCGATGCAACTCTTTCTTCCTTCCTCCCTCCCCTCTTTCCTTCCCCTCCCTCCCCCTCCCCCTCTTTTTTCCTCTCTCCCTTCCCCTCCCTTCCCTTTTCCTCTTCCCTTCTCTTTCCCCCTTCCCCTCTCCTTTCCTCTCTTCCTTCCCTTCCTCTCCCTTTTTCCTCTCTTCCTTCCCCTCCCTTCCCTTTTCCTCTTCCCTTCTCTTTCCCCCTTCCCCTCTCCTTTCCTCTCTTCCTTCCCTTTCCCTCTTCCCATCCCCTCTTCCTTTCCCCTCCCCTTCCTCTCTCCCTTTTCTTCCATTCCCCTCTCCCTTCCCTTCCCTTTCTCAAATGATTAAGATGTCTACTGTTACACAGTGCCCCCCCCCCCCGCACCCATGAGCCATGCAAAACCCAGGCGTTGCCCCCAAGGAGCAAAACCTGGAATTTCATTTCAAACGCAGATAAATTTAACCCAGGAGGGAAACATAAGGGGGCAGAGTAAGCCAGAGAAACCTCCTGATTCCAAACGAAAGCTGCCCTCTTGGCTCCTCTCTTTTTCTCGCCCGTCAGCAACGGGAGGTGGTGTTTGGAGCCTTTGGAGAAGCGGGTCCCCTGGGCAGCCCACTCTGGGAGGACATGACCATCCGGAGCGGCTGGGTGCAAGGAGCCTTCGTCATGCTGCAGCATTACAGCGCCTTCCAATTCCTCTGCAACTCTGGCAAGTGCTGACTTTCCATCCCCTAAGATCCGGTGGTCCAGATCTGTTCTGACCGAGGCTTAAAGCTTAACTTCTGAAGTCCTTCCGCTGTCAAGAAATTTCTCCAGGTTTCCTGGTGGTCTAGGAAGTCACCAGGAATCCACACTTGACTCAAAACAACCATCAATTTATTCATTTGTTCTTTTAGGCCTAGTGACTTGTTTATGTGAGTGTGGGTGACTCTTGATTTCTGGCGGCTTACATGGATTAATCCATAAAGTATTCTTGGTGAGATTTTGGGAATAACAAGAGTTGGAAGGGCCCTTGGAGGTCTTCTAGTCCAACCCCCTGCTTAGGCAGGAAACCCTACACCACTTCAGACAAATAGTTATCCAAACTCTTCTTAAAAACGTCCAGTGTTGGAGCATTCACAGCTTCTGGAGGCACTGATTCATTCTTCTCACTGTCAGGAAATTTCGCCTCGGTTCTAGGTTGCTTCTCTCCTTGCTTAGTTTCCACCCATTGCTTCTTGTCCTGCCCTCAGGTGCCTTGGAGAATAGTTTGACTCCCTCTTCTTTGTGGCAACCCCTGAGATATTGGAAGACTGCTATCATGTCTCCCCTGGTCCTTCTTTTCATTAAACTAGACCTACCCAGCTCCAGCAACTGTTCTTCATATACAATAGCAGAATTGGAAGGGGCCTTGGAGGTCTTCTAGTCCAACCCTCTGCTTAAGGCAGGAAACCCTACACCACTTCAGACAAATGGATATCCAACCTCTTCTTAAAAACTTCCAGTGTTGGAACATTCACAACTTCTGGAGGCACTGATTCATTCTTCTCACTGTCAGGAAATTTCTCCTCAGTTCTAGGTTGCTTCTCTCCTTGATTAGTTTCCACCCATTGCTTCTTGTCCGGCCTTTGGAGCAATGGTAGTCCGTGGACCACTGGGAAAACGTTTGTGGTCCGCAGAAAAATTATTTGCATTTTTTTATATTGCGCTAAATACTATTTATCTTTTTTTTTAAAAAAAAAACCATATTAGTTGGTCCACGGGATTTAGAATTATGAATTTAGTGGTCCCTGAGGTCCGAAAGGTGGGTGATCCCCGTGAGCCGACAAATGCGCGCCCAACGAATGCGCGCTGACGAAACCGCGGCGACAAAACTGCGACATTAAAAGTGTGCCCACTAAAACGCGCCAACAAAACCGTGCCCACAAAAAGCGCGATTAGGGTTTTTAGGTTAGGGTTAGGGTTGTTAATGTTGTTTTCGCGTTGTTTTCTTTTTTTATTATTATTATTATTATTATTTAAAATATTTTAATTTTTAATTTAAAACAAGTACAACATCCTTCTTTACATGCTATAGAAAGTTTTATCAGTCGATCACAAATAAACTTTCGTACATCTCCTCCACAGTCAACAAACATAACTCATGTTAACTCAAGCATTTTAACTCAGATATTCATACATATCACCATCGTCATGTATCCATTTTCATTTGACTGTAATTATTATTTTAAAATATTAATAATAATACTCTTAAACAATACATGCCCAGACCAGTGGGAAAAGAAAAAATATATATATAAAAAAAGACAAAAAGAACAAAGGACAAGGCAGGGAAGAAAAAACAAAAAGTTTTCGCGTTATTTTCGTGGTGTTTCTGATGGTGCGCTTTTGTCGGTGTGCTTTAGTGGGTGCGCTTTTGACGTCGCGGTTTTGTCGGGCGCGCATTTGTCAGTGAACCGGTGACCCCCTGCATGGGAAGATAGCTTGACCCCCCCCCTTCTTTGAAATAGCTGTTTTCTCCCGAAATTTGCCAATGTGACTCATTGCCGTGTCCCCCCCTCCCCTCTCCCCAGGAGCTCTGGATGTGGTCTTCACGCTTCAAGGAGACCCCAGCCTCTTCATCGCTGCGGGAGCCAACCGGCTGCTTGCCCGCCTGCTCATTTTCTCCGTGGCGTCCGAACCGTCTCGCCTTCTCAGTTCCAAGGACTGCGATTGGCCGGCCTGTGCGCGGATGATGGTGGCCCGCCTTGAGGAGGCTCTCCGGTCCCGCTCTCCGTCCCGCATCAAGAACTCCCTGAAGCTCTTAACGACGTTGTTTGAAGACAGCCAGGATGCCTGGACCGAAATCTTGTGGTCGCGCCTGGCGGAGACGGTGGAAGCGCTCCTGATGGAAGAGCCCGCCCAAGCAGAGCCCTGGTTGGTCGATCTGTTCCTTAGCATGGCGAGGTAAGAGAGGGTCCTTCCGTGGGTTGTTCTTTAAGAATCCTGAATTATGAAGGACGTTTAAATAATTATAGTCAAATAAAAGTGGAGGTATGATGAAGGTAATACGATAAACATCCGAGTTAAGATATTAGAATTAATATCAATTATATTTGATGACGGTGGAAGAGATGCACAAAAGCCTTTTGTAAGCAACTGATACACTTTCTACAGTATATAAAGAAGGAGGGTTTGTACGTTTGTTTTGAAAATAAAAATAAATGTATAAAAAAAAGAATCCTGAATTATGAAGGACGTTTAAATAATTATAGTCAAATAAAAGTGGAGGTGTGATGATGGTAATATAAATATCTGTTAAGATATTAGAATTAATACCAATTATATTTGATGACGGTGGAAGAGATGCACAAAAGCCTTTAGTAATCAACTGATACACTTTCTACAGTATGTAAAGAAGGAGGGTGTGTATGTTTGTTTTGAAAATAAAAATAAATGTATAAAAAAAAGAATCCTGAATTATGAAGGACGTTTAAATAATTATAGTCAAATAAAAGTGGAGGTATGATGATGGTAATATGATAAACATCCGAGTTAAGATATTAGAATTAATATCAATTATATTTGATGACGGTGGAAGAGATGCAGAAAAGCCTTTAGTAATCAACTGATACACTTTCTACTGTATATAAAGAAGGAGGGCTTGTACGTTTGTTTTGAAAATAAAAATAAATGTATAAAAAAAAAAGAATCCTGAATTACGAAGGATGTTTAAATAATTATAGTCAAATAAAAGTGGAGGTATGATGATGGTAATATAAATATCCGAGTTAAGATATTAGAATTAATACCAATTATATTTGATGACGGTGGAAGAGATGCAGAAAAGCCTTTAGTAATCAACTGATACACTTTCTACAGTATGTAAAGAAGGAGGATTTGTATATTTGTTTTGAAAATAATTTATATATATCGATCGATCGATCGATCGATCGATCGATCGATCGATCGATAGATAGATAGATAGATAGATAGATAGATATAATATATAAAGAATCCTGAATTGGTTAAGATGAAGGGACGGTGATTGTCCATAGAGACCTTACATTGTTCTTGTCTCTTCGGGTCCCATGTGTTCCACTAACGAGAGAGAGAGTTGGAAGGAACCTTGGAGGTCTTCTAGTCCAGCTCCCCCTGCTCAAGCAGGAAACCCTATGCCATTTCAGACACAACGGTTGTCCAATCTCTTCTTGAAAACCTCCGTTGAAGGATCACCTCCCTGTCAGGAAATTTCTCCACTTCTAGGTTGCTTCTCTGATGAGTTCCCATCCATTGCTTCTTGCTCGGCCTCTGGGGACTTTGGAGAAGAGGTGGACCCCTTGCAAACCCATTGGTTCACAATCCAATCGGTTGAACAATCCATAGGTTGTTCCTTAAGAGCACTGAAGTGGTTAAGACGGCGGGATGGAGTTTGTCCGTAGGGTTCTTGCATTGCTCTTGTCCCTCACAGGTGATCCTACACAAGCTGGGCCTTGTGCTTCAACCTCTGATGCTCAGTACGAAAAACGAGGCAAGTAGGGAAACAGATGAACACTACATTGCATTTGAAGGAGAGAGAGAGAGAGAGATGAAGTGGCTGCCTTAAGTTTCGCAGGTGCTTAAAACAGCCAGCTCTTCAACAGGTCGTTCTTCCTTCAATAGGTCTCCTGCCTTTAGCTCCCAGGAATGCAGCCTTTGGAAGCTGGTGGCCCTTGCCCTGAAGAATATCAGCCTGGCTCAGGTCGGCCCACTGGCACATGGACTTTTGAAGCTTGAGGCATGGTAGGAACGGATGAACTCGTGCAGTTGGCAGCTTGAAGCCCTGTGGACTTCAACTCCCAGAATTCCTAGAATAGTTATCTGTCTCTCTGTCTCTCTTTGTCTGTCTGTCTATCTATTATCTATTTATCTATCTATCTATCTATCTATCTATAATTTGAAGCAGGGTCTGTGTATGTAGTCATGTTGTGTGGTTTTACGTTGAAGGGGTTTCAATTTGTGGGGAAAAAAAGTCGGACATGCGTAAAACCAAGGGAAAGCTCTAATCTCGTGCACGCAGAGCAAATATTTTCTCTTTTTCAAGCCCACAGGCCATCAAAGCCCAGGGCCTAGCTGTTTTGCTCCAGCCGATGGACTGCATCTTGCGAGCCACTTCGCATCCCTTAGCTGCCTCCCTGAGTGAGTGGTGCAACCTGGTCTCATTAACATCCATATCCGTTAGACCCCGGTTCCCCAATGTTTCTGGCTTTACGGACCAGTGAAGAGGGGGGAAAGGGGATAGTTTTGCACAAGTGGCTTACAGGTGCGTGCACCCACAGCCACAATTGTGCCAGCGTGCACCCGCCACTGACTTAAACAGGAGTGTTGTGTGCTGTCAGTTGACGGTCCCCTCCGGCAGCCGAATCAGAGGAGAAGGCGTGGGAGTCAGGATTAGCATCAAGACAACCTGAGAGCTGCGAGGGGGAAGAGGGAATGGAGCTGGCCGAGAGATGGACGGAGGCGGAGCCTGGGCCGTCCGTCAGCCCTCAGATGGAGAGTCAACAGCCCCCTGGTCTGGAGGTGGCTGATGAGGAAGAGGAGGAACAGCTGGGTCCAGTGCCTGACACGCGGATGGCCAGAAGGCAGAGGAGAGGAGAGCAGTGGAGATCTATGGGCTGATCCTTGGGACAGAAGAGCCACCACTGCTAGTGAAGCCCCACCTTAGCTCTGGGGATAAAAGGCAGGGGGCAGAGGTGAATAGGTGTGCAGAAGACAGGGGAGAGGAGAGCAGTGGAAATCTATGGGCCGGTCCTTGGGAAGAAAGAGCCACTGTTGCTAGTGAAGTCCCACCCTAGCTCTGGGGATAAAAGGCAGAGATGAATAGGTGTGCAGAAGACAGAGGGGAGAGAAGAGCAGTGGAAATCTATGGGCCGGTCCTTGGGATGGAGGAGCCACTGCTGCTAGCGAAGTCCCACCCTAGCTCTGGGGATAAAAGGCAGAGATGAATAGGTGTGCAGAAGACAGAGGGGAGAGGAGAGCAGTGGAAATCTATGGGCTGGTCCTTGGGATGGAGGAGCCACTGCTGCTAGTGAAGCCCCACCCTAGCTCTGGGGATAAAAGGCAGGGGGCAGAGATAAATAGGTGGGCAGAAGACAGAGGGGAAAGGAGAGCAGTGGAGAACTATGGGCTGGCCCTTGGGACAGAAGAGCCACCACTGCTAGTGAAGCCCCACCCTAGCTCTGGGGATAAAAGGCAGAGGGCAGAGATGAATAGGTGTGCAGAAGACAGAGGGGAGAGGAGAGCAGTGGAAATCTATGGGCCGGTCCTTGGGATGGAAGAGCCACTGCTGCTAGCAAAGCCCCTCCCTAGATCTGAGGATAAAAGGCAGAGGGGCGGAGAGGAATAGATGTGGCAGACAATATTTATCTCCTTGCCGGACAGACTTGTTAGCCTGTGAAATAAAGCTTTTTGCCGGGGCTGCCGACGCACCTAATAAAAGAATCTTTTGTGTTCACTTCAGAGGGTGTGTTGTGTTCGGGGAGCTGGGTCATAACAGGGACAGGCGTGCAATCACCTGCCGCTTGTGCAAACGAGGATGTGCATGCTTGCGTGTGCTCGCTGGCCATTTCCAGGGCCCGGTTGCAAACCTCTCACGGCCCATTAGGAGGCTGCAGCCCATAGGTTGGGGACTCCTGCGTTAGGCAGAACGGGTGAGTAGAGAAAAGGAGACCCTTGGATTA
Source organism: Thamnophis elegans (assembly GCF_009769535.1). Taxonomy (NCBI): domain Eukaryota; kingdom Metazoa; phylum Chordata; class Lepidosauria; order Squamata; family Natricidae; genus Thamnophis; species Thamnophis elegans. The sequence continues at coordinate 3,295,184 of NC_045554.1, forward strand.
TCCGGAGGCTGGGTTAGAACAGCCCCAGGGCCTTGTAGGATCAATGCGTGGGAATCCTCCCGTTTGCAGAAGTTTCTCCAGCCGCGTCGAAAGTGTTTTTTGTCTGAAAATTGTCTCTTTCATCCCGTGCTTTCAGGTGCGTCCTCCGTGGAGTCTCCTCTGTCTACCAGCCTCCTGTGTCAGACGATGGCTCACCTTGAGGAGATCCAGGAGACGGTAAGGAAAGGCCAGGCAGTTCTGACCGAGGCTTCCCAAGAGCATGAAGCAAACTCCTGGTCCCAACAAAAAACGCTTTTTTATTAATTGAATCTGAATTCTGTTCCTTCACATCCAGCAAAGTCTTTCAAGGGAGGATTTACAGTCACAGACCTCATCTGGCTTGGAGAGCTGCCAGGCTGATATCTGCAAAATTTGGCAAGGAGTCTCGGAGAGTCACGAACCAATTAAGCGAACTAATTTGTCTCCTGCAAACTCCACTCCCCTTTCGCTCCTCTTTTATCTCCTCTGGGAGGGGCCATTCATCGTCCACCTGTGGCTTTACTCCCAAGTTGACCCCTGTTCTTTAGTTCTTCCCTTCATCTGGTAACTCTGTGCATGCGCACACTGGGAACAGGCTCCAGCTGTTCTTCTGCCTCACTGATGTCTGACTCCGAAGGCACCTGATAACTGTCGGACGGCCCTGCCCCCCTCTCTGCCTCCAACACAGAGCCCTCCTCAGAGCCTTCCCCAGACTCTAGCACTGGCCCATCTTCCTCCCCAACCTCCTCACTCTCCGAATCTGCTGCCAGCTCCACTGGCTGCTGTTGGGCCACAACAGACAAGGCCTTTTATTCGGGCAGGAAGTTGGCCTGTGAATTAACCCAGCAGGTTAGTCCCAGGTGGCTTCGGTTGGTTCCCTCATTTGTTCTAAGTAGCATTCCCCATCTGAGAACCAGAAGCCGGTAGCAGAGAAGCCAGAGAGGATGGTTTAGTGGTCAGGTTGTCATCGGTGACGTAGAAACAACACGGGCTTTTCTTGACACGTCTATGAAGGTTCTCGGAGGTCGTATTCAGCCGGTTTGGATCGGTTCAGCCAAACCGTTAGCGGAAATCGCAAGGGGGACCTGCCTTGCCTCTGTGCGGTCTCATTTAGGCCTGTTTTTGAGGCCGGGCGCGTGCACATAAGGCGCACACACGAGCAAAGCGAATCGGTGGTAACAAAATGTGAAACCCACCGCCGAAGGTTCTCTCTTGTCCAGGTCATAGTAGCTCCAAAGGTGTTTTTTCCGAAAGGCATTTGGGTTTTCCTGGATATTTTTTTTTGCAATTTGTTTTTATTTTTAAACATAAAAAAAAAGAAACATAAAAAAAATTCTCATCCATTACATACAACATGTCGTTTGGTTACAAGTGTTTTTTGCATCCATATTCTCAATTACATTTGCAATCACAAGATTTTTCATCTAATATAACTAGATACCTCACTTTCATTGTACAACGTATATTCAATTGCAATTAATATATTTTGTTTCAATAAACCTAATTCCCTTACATTAGCAATAGTAGCAGTTAGACTTATCTACCGCTTCATAGGGCTTTCAGCCCTCTCTAAGCGGTTTACAGAGTCAGCATATCGCCCCCAACAACAATCCGGGTCCTCATTTCACCCACCTCGGAAGGATGGAAGGCTGAGTCAACCCTGAGCCGGTGAGATTTGAACAGCCGAACTGCAGAACTGCAGTCAGCTGAAGTAGCCTGCAGTGCTGCATTTAACCACTGCGCCACCTCGGCTCTTCAGTGTCTTAACACAGAGAAAATAGTCTTGTGGGTGCCTTCTGCAAGTTCAGAGTTTTTCCAAGGGACTCCCTCGTCTTTCTCCAGATTTGAAGCTTGGAAATTTCTAAGCGTGCTGGCTGGGGGAATTCTGGGATTTGAAGTCCGTAAATGGGTGGGATTCTGGGAATTGAAGTCCACAGAACTTAAGTTGCCCTGGTTGAGAAACTCTCCTCTTCAGAATTACACCTTTGATCTGAGCTTGTCGATCAGAAAGGTCGGCAGCTCGGCGGTTCGAATCCCCAGCGCCGCATAACGGCGTGAGCTCCCATGACTCATCCCAGCTTCTGCCAACCTAGCAGTTCGAAAGCACGTAAAAAATGCAAGTAGAAAAATAGGAACCACCGTTGGTGGGAAGGGAACAGCGTTCCATGCGCCTTCGGGCGTTGAGTCATGCCGGCCACATGACCACGGAGACGTCTGGCTCTTCGGCTTTGAAACGGAGATGAGCACCGCCCCCCTAAAGTCGGGAACGACTAGCATGGATGTGCAAGGGGGGGAACCTTTACCTTTTTATCTGTTGCTTCCCCAGGCGTGTGTGGCAGTGGAGTCACCCCATAGGCCTTTGTTATGCGCCGTCGTGACCGTTCTACAGCTTTGCGCTGGCCAGGAGGTGTCGTCCTCCTCTGACGCTACCCTAGACCACCTCTTGATTGGCAGCTTTCGAGTCCAGAGGGCGGCTCTCAGCCTCTTGGGAGAACTCTCACGATGGGCTGGTAAGTAAGGCCTGTGCTTCGTGTTCGATACTCAACTGCAGAAGGCTTGCAACCGTACCTGAAATTCTATCCATAAATGTTCCTCCCTTGCTGTTGTAATATAGTTCCTTGTGTAGGTGTGGGACACCCATGGCCCAGTTCATACCAGGGCATGCAGAGCCACGCTGAACCACACAGGAGAAAACAAACTCCTAAAACTCCATAACATCCTGATAGTTCATAACATAACATCCTGACCAGGATTTGACCATATATAGACAGAACTTCCCTGAGCAGTAGATTAGAAATTGTAGTTTTACAGGCTGTCTTAAATCACACGCTGATTACTGATTTGCTCCTCCTGCCTTTGTCCTATCTCAATAAAAGGGGCTCTCAGACCCCCAATCTTGGTCGCTCCATCCCGAGAAAGATTGTGTCCTGTTCTTTTCTCCACATTGGCCTCATGGACGAACCACGGGAACGTTACACCTTGCCCTCTCTGCCGTTAAGTTTCAAGAGTAGAAGTTTCGTAAACCAAAGCCCGAAAAGAGGCTTTATTATCCCACTTCTTCAGTTGCAGCTACCGCCAATACGCAATTTTTTTACAGCCTTTATTTAAAGGGACGGGGTTATAAATAATTGAGCGAACTCTTGATTACTCTTACGGTTTCCAAGCTTCTATGGAAACAGCCGTATTTTGTCTGCTCGGTGTAGTTAAATAAATAATGCCCTTCTAACAATGGGACGTGGTGGCTCAGTGGCGAAGGCGCTGCGCTTGTCGCTCAGCGGAAATCACTACTAATGTAGTAATTTGTGTTTGCATTAATATTGGTTTTGTTGCGAAATGAACGATGCTCAGGTGCCACGCTGTTTATGCAATGATATTGATGATATTGGTGTATGTTAAAAAAAAAAAACTTTATCCCCCACCCTCCACCCCCTCAAAAAAAGGTTTGTTCTCTATATTTAGCAGCAATTCACGATGAAGAAAGGCTACAAGTGTTTGCTGTTCTCCTAGCCTATATACGGAGTCCAGACAGCAGTCCTGTGGTGAGTGCAGAGGCTTCCTCTCGTCTTCTGTAAGGAAAGACTCTTGTTTACTAAGGACTTGTAGCTTAGAGGGGGTGGGTGGGGGGATGCCTTTCATTTGGACGAGAAATGAGAATAAAAACCAGAGAGGTGTATCGACTCTGCTGGGAGAGCGGTGGCTCTTCCATCCCAAGGGCCGGCCCATAGATTTCCACTGCTCTCCTCTCCTCTGCCTTCTGTGCATCTGGCAGGGGAGCCAGCTGTTCCTCCTCTTCCTCATCAGCCACCACCAGACCTGGGAGCTGTTGACTCTCCATCTAAGGACTGACAGATGACCTGGGCTCTGCCTCTGTCTGTCTCTCTCTTGTCTCTCTTTCTCTCTCTCTCTGTCTCTCTCTGTGTGTGTGTGTCTCTCTCTCTCTGTCTCTCTCTTCGAAATCTTGATGCGTCTTATACTCCGAAAAATGCAGCAGTTAGTTAGTTAGTTATACGCTGCCTTTCCTATTTTTACAAATAACTCAAGGCTGCGGCCTTACCCGTTGTAATAATAAATTAAATACGTCTCCACTTCCTTCCAGATATTGAAGAAAGCCCTTCTAGGAACCCTGAAGTGGCTTCTGCGTGCCCTGCAACCTTCCGTCACCCTGGCCGATCTCCAGCAACACCGAAAGTTTCTCAGAGGTGTAAATAGCACGACTAGAACGAGACACACACGAGCTTCGGCTAACTTCTCAGAGAAAGGAATCCGCTACTCTGGCCTTCCTCAAATCTTGCAGATATTTGGGGATGGTGCTGGCCAGCACATCTGGGCGGTGTTAGGACAGGGAAGGCGGGCCTCTGCAGCTGATCCATGCTGTCTACCCAATATTGTGTTGGTGTTTTTTTTCCCCACGTTCTCCTCCTCCTTGCAGTTCCGATACTTAATTTTTCGAGCCGGAAGGCTTAAGATTTCAAGCCAGTATTATTTCCTCCGTTCGACCTGAATCGAGTAGGGGGTGGTGGTTAGAAAGGGATGGCCAAGTTCTCCAGCCTACAATTTTCTCTCCTTTTCTTTGAAGATGCTCTGCAGGTGTTACGGAAACATCTGTGCAGCCCCAGCTGGGAAGTGCGGGATTCCTCCTTGGAGTTCCTCAGCCTGGCGATGAAGCGTTTGAGAGGTAGGGGAGCACCAAGATGCAGAGGAACAGAGTTGGGAGGGACCTTGTATGAATGTTGTGCTTTTAATGATGTACTGTTCTTATGTGTTAATCTGTTTGTTCTCCCCTCCTTTCGAATTGTAAGCCGCCCTGAGTCCCCCCAGGGAAAAGGGCGGCATATAAATAAACTACTCCAACTCCAACCTTGGAGGTCATCTAGTCCAAACCCTCCCCCCATCCCAAGCAGGAGACCTTACCCCCCATTTTTTTTTGACAGAGGGCAGTCCAGTCTCTTCTTGAAAGCTTCCAGGGATGAAGCTCCCACAGCTTCTGAAAGCAGGGTTTTTCCATTGGTTGATCGTTCTCAGTGTCAGGAAATTTCTCTTTAGTTTTAGGTTACTTCTCCCCTTGATTAATTTCCATCCGTTGCTTCTTGTTCAGGTGATCTATCTATCTATCTATCTATCTATCTATCTATCTATCTATCTATCTATCTATCTATTTATTTATTTATTTATTTTATTTATTTTTTATCTATCATCTATCTATCATCTATCTATCTATCTTCCATCCATCCATCCATCCATCCATCTATCTATCTATCATCTATATCTATCTATCTATATCTATCTATCTATCTATCTATCTATCTATCTATCTACCATCTATCCTCTATCTCTCTCTCTCTAGCTCTCTCTCTCTCTCTCTATCTATTTATCTATTTATTTATTATTTATTTATTTTTTATTTATCTATCATCTATCTATCTATCTATCTATCTATCTATCTATCTATCTATTTATTTATTTTTTATTTATTTTTTATCTATCATCTATCTATCATCTATCTATCTATCTTCCATCCATCCATCCATCTATCTATCATCTATAACTATCTCTATCTATCTATCTATCTATCTATCTATCTATCTATCTATCTATCTATCTATCTATCTACCATCTATCCTCTATCTATCTCTCTCTAGCTCTCTCTCTCTCTCTCTCTATCTATCTATTTATCTATTTATTTATTATTTATTTATTTTTATTTATCTATCATCTATCTATCTATCTATCTATCTATCTATCTATCTATCTATCTATCTATCTATCTATCTATCTATCGATTGAGTTATAGGCCGCCCAATCCTGAAGGACTCCGGGTGGCTTACAACAAAGGAAAGAAAAAAAGAAATAGTAAAAAAATAGAGACAGGTTAAAATCAGCACACATACATTTGTTTTGACCGGGGCTGGACCTCAACAATGAGGTCAACAGCCCCAGGCCTGCCGGAATAGCCAGGTTTTCACAGCTTTCCTGAAGGCCATGAGAGTGGGGAAGGTCCGGATTTCTGGGGGTAGCTCGTTCCAAAGGGTTCGGGGCAGCCACAGAGAAGGACCTCCTCCGGGGAGCCGCCAGCCGACATTGTCTGGCTGGCGGCATCTGAAGGAGGCCCACCCTGTGGGATCTCACTGGCCGTTGGGAGGAATGTGGCAGTAGGCGGTCTCGGAGGTGTGCTGGCCCTAAGCCATGTAGGGCTTTAAAGGTAATTTGGAGAATAGTTTGACACCCCCCTCTTCTTTGGGGCAACACCTGAGATATTGGAAGACTGCTATCATGTCTCCCCTAGTCCTTCTTTTCATTAAACTAGACCTACCCAGTTCCTGCAACTGTTCTCTGTATTTTATCCTCCAGTCCCCTAATCCTCTTTCTTGCTCTTCTCTGCACTCTTTCCAGAGTCTCCACATCTTTTCTACATCGTGGCGACCAAAACTGGAAGCAGGATTCCAAGTGTGGCCTTCTTCCACTGATTAATTGTTCTCACTGTCAAGAAATGTCTCCATAGTTCTAAGTTGCTTCTCTCCTTGATTAGTTTCCACCCATTGCTTCTTGTCCTGCCCTCAGGTTCTTTGGAGAATAGCTTGACTCCCTCTCTTCTTTGGGGCAGCCCCTGAGATATTGGAAGGCTGCTATCATGTCTCCCCTAGTCCTTCTTTTCATTAAACTAGACATCCCCAGTTCCTGCAACTGTTCTCTGTATTTTATCCTCCAGTCCCCTAATCTTCTTTGTTGCTCTTCTCTGCACTCTTTCTAGAGTCATAGAGGTGTTTTCTTCAACATAATAGAGCAGTTGCCGTATTGATACTCCGAAAAATATGGTACTTATAGCAATAGAAATAGCAGTTAGACTTATATACCGCTTCATGGGGCTTTCAGCCCTCTCTAAGCGGTTTACAGAGTCAGCATATCGCCCCCACAGTCTGGGTCCTCATTTCACCCACCTCGGAAGGATGGAAGGCTGAGTCAACCTTTGAGCCGGTGAGATTTGAACAGCCGAACTGCAGATAACAGTCAGCTGAAGTGGCTGCAATACAGCACTCTAACCACTGCGCCACCTTGTATTTTAGCCGTGTGCCATTTCCTTACACAGGGCTTGACTGGTTTTGGCAAGAGCTGCTCTCTTCAGAGTTGCCCATGCTTCTGGAAGGTCTTCTGAATGACCACGACAGCTACGTCCGTGCCAGCGCCGTGAAGACCTGGGGCCATTTCTCCCTCCAGGCCCACCCAGAAACGCCTGGTGTGAAAAGGAATGAGAACACCAAAGAGGTACGACACTCCCGTGCAAGCTGGGGTTGAATTCCCCATTTCTCTACCTTAGCAGATTAACGGAGTTGGAAGGGGCCTGGTAGGTCATCTAGTCCAACCCCCAGCCCACGCAGAAAACCCTACGCCATTTCTGACAGAGGGCAGTCCAGCCTCTTCTTGAAAGCTTCCACTGATGGAGCTCCCACAACTTCCGAAGGCAACTTCTGTTCCATGGGTTGATTGTTCTCACTGTCAGAAAATTCCTCCTTATTTCCAGGTTGAATCTCTCCTTGTTCAGTCTCCATCCATTATTCCTTCTCTGGCCATCAGGTGCTTTGGAAAATAGCTGGACCCCCCTCCTCTCTGTGGCAGCCCCTCAAATATTGGAAGATGCTATCCTGTCTCCCCTGGTCCTTCTTGTCACTAGACTAGCTATGCCCAGATACAGATTAACAAGAGTTGGAAGGGACCTTGTAGGTCATCTAGTCCAACCCCCTGCCCAAGCAGGAGACTCTACACCATTTCTGGCAAATGGCAGTCCAGCCTCTTCTTGAAAGCTTCCACTGATGGAGCTCCCGCAACTTCTGAAGGCAACTTCTGTTCCGTGGGTTGATTGTTCTCACTGTCAGAAAATTCCTCCTTATTTCCAGGTTGAATCTCTCCTTGTTCAGTCTCCATCCATTATTCCTTCTCTGGCCATCAGGTGCTTTGGAAAATAGCTGGACCCCCCTCCTCTCTGTGGCAGCCCCTCAAATATTGGAAGATGCTATCCTGTCTCCCCTGGTCCTTCTTGTCACTAGACTAGCTATGCCCAGATACAGATTAACAAGAGTTGGAAGGGACCTTGTAGGTCATCTAGTCCAACCCCCTGCCCAAGCAGGAGACTCTACACCATTTCTGGCAAATGGCAGTCCAGCCTCTTCTTGAAAGCTTCCACTGATGGAGCTCCCACAATTTCTGAAGGCAACTTCTGTTCCATGGGTTGATTGTTCTCGCTGTCAGAAAATTCCTCCTTACTTCGAGGTTGAATCTCTCCTTGTTAGGTTTCCATCCATTGTTCCTTGTCTGGCCTTTGTGTGCTTTGGAAAATAGCTGGACCCTCTCCTCTCTGTGGCAGCCCCTCAAATATTGGAAGACTGCTATCTTGTCTCCCCTGGTCCTTCTCTCCACTAGACTAGCCAGGCCCAGTTCTTGCAACCGTTCTTCATAGGTTTTAGCCTCCAATCTCCTAATCCTCTTCTCTGCACTCTTTCTAGAGTCTCCACATCCTTTTTATAGTGTGGGCACCAAAACTGGGTGCAGGACTCTAGGTGTGGACTTACTAAAGCTTTACAGAGTGCTATTAATACCTCACGTGATTCAAGTTTCAAGTTTATTAGAATTTGTATGCCGCCCACTCCCATAGGGACTCTGGGCGGCTCACAATAGACAAGAAACATGTAATTTTAAAAAATAGAGATAAAAAAAAATAAAAATACAGTATTAAAATTCACGTCACCCATTCCATCTAAACGGGGCTGGATATCAATCAACAGCCCCAGGCTTGCCGGAACAGCCAGGTCTTGACGGCTTTACCGAAGGCCGGGAGAGTGGTAAGGGTCTGGATCTCTGCGGGTAGATCGTTCCACAGGGCCGGCGCAGCAACAGAGAAGGCCCTCCCCCGGGGAGCCGCCAACCGACATTGACCGGCCGATGGCACCCGGAGGAGGCCCAATCTGTGTGATCTTATTGGTCTCTGGGAGGTAAGTGGCAGGAGGCGGTCTCTCAGGTAGCCAGGTCCTAAACCATGAAGGGCTTTAAAAGTAACGGCTAGCACCTTGAAGCACATCCGGAGACCAATAGGAAGCCAGTGCAGCTCGCAGAGGATAGGTGTAACATGGGTGTATCTAGATACACCCCATATCGCTCGCGCGGCTGCGTTCTGGACCAACTGTAGTCTTCGAACACTCTTCAGGGGCAGCCCCATGAGTGATAGAATAGAATAGAATAGAATTTTATTATTTGTATGCCGCCCTTCTCCGGGAGGACTCAGGGCGGCGAACAATTCAAAAGGGGAACATAGAATGAAATACAGATAATTAAAATAAGCAAGAGTCACACAGCCATACAAGTCGAGAGGGGAGGGAACTCATCACCCCCAGGCCTGCTGGCAAAGCCAGGTTTTGACGGCTTTTCGGAAGGCCTGGAGAGAGGTGAGGGTCCGAATCCCTGCGGGAGTTCATTCCAGAGGGCCGGAGCTGCCACAGAGAAGGCCCTCCCCCCGGGTAGTAGCCAGATGGCATTGGCTGGTAGATGGCACCCGGAGGAGGCCAACCCTGTGAGATCTAATGGATCTGTGGGAGGTAATTGGCAGCAATTACCTGATATTGATTGTATCCCTCTCTTCATGTAGCTTAGGATCGCGTTGGCTTTTTCGGCTGCCGCCGCACACTACTAGCTCATACATAGAGACGCCAAGTTTCCCTTTTGAGATTCTCTCTCTCTCCACTTGTTCCCCAGGTGTGTGCCGGGGGCGCTCGCCTGCTGGAAATCTTGTCTTCGGACTCCGAAGGTTTTCCTCGCCGAGCTGCCGTCGGGGTCTTCATTGACTGGCTGAAGGAAGGGCACCCCGAGGCCTCGCCGGACCCGGCTCAGTTCGTTTCCCGAGCTCTTCAAGCTGCGGATGGAGACTTAGACTGGGAAGTCAAAATCCGCGCTCTGGAACTGGCGGGAGTTTTCATCGGCCAGACGCTTGACGGGCTCGGACTCGGGGAGGGCTCCGCTTCGGCCGGTTCGTCGCTTGCCAAGACGCCGGCGCCTCTCGCCGACGCGCTGCGGCTCTTCTGCCAAATGGAACTGTTTGGCTTCCTTTTCAGAGGCCTCCAGGACTGCGACAGGCCGGTGGCGCTCAAGGCCTGCGAGGTTCTTTTGGCCCTGAAATCCGCTCTTTGCAAACACCGGTCGAAATCGTCACCGGCAGGAGATGCTGCTGGGCTTAAGGACGTCCCTACGGAGACTCCTTCTCCTCTTCCTCTGAGCCTTCCTGCTGGGGAGGCCGCTGAAAAGGATTGCCAGGATCCGGAAAGTCTGCTGCTGATCCTAGAGTCCACGGACCTGGAGGGTTTGCGAAGGGCTCTGGATGTGAGCAGCGATCACTTGGAGAGGAATCCGGAGTCTCTCCTGCAGGATATCCTGGCTGCTGCAGGGAACGCGGAGGAAAACAAGGTGGATTGCTATTGAAGAGGTCAGCTGGAGCTTGGAAAAGGAGCCACTGTATTAAGCCACTTAATGAAGACTGCCAGCACGCTGCCTTTTTCCAGGTACCTCCAGAAAGTGGACCTGGTAGAGTGAATTAAAACTGAAACTCGCATACAGGGAGAATAAACACCAAAGAAAAGACATTTTGCACCAGGAGGGAAAACTCACACAAGATTTAGGTTGAATGCAAGAGGTAAACATAAATAAAATAAATACCCGATACTCCTTCCTCCTCCTTTTTTACTCACAACAATAATCTTTAACCACTAGAGCCTTCTGTCTGTCTGCATTGTGGCCCACCAGTGATTCAGACAGTGAGGAGGTTGGGGAGGAAGATGGGCCAGTCCTGGAATCTGGGGAAGGCTCGGATGAGGGCTCTGTCGGAGGCAGAAAGGGGGCCAGGGCTGCCTGACAGTTATCAGCTGCCTTCAGAGTCAGAGATCAGTGAGGCAGACGAACAGCTGGAGCCTGTTCCCAGTGTGCGCATGCGCAGAGTTGCCAGAGGAAGGGAACAGCTAAAGAACAGGGGTCAACTTGGGAGTAAGGCCACAGGTGGACGATGAATGGCCCCTCCCAGAGGGAATAAAAAAGGAGCAAAAGGGGAGTGGAGTTTGCAGGAGACCATTAGTTCGCTTCATTGGTTCGTGACTCTCTGAGGCTCCTTGTTAAGTTTTGCAGAGATCAGCCTGGCAGCTCTCCAAGCCAGATGAGGTCTGTGACCATAAATCCTCCTTTGAAAGACTTTGCTGGATGTGAAGGAGCAGAATTCACAGCAAATGAATAAAAGGGGGTTTTGTGGGGGAAAGGAGTTTGCTTCAGTCTCTTGGGAAGCCTCGCTCAACACAGGGCAATGAGGGAAAGTGCTTGGCTGCCTCCAGATGAAGCAAGCTTGGCCGAGATTGGTAGATTTTTGTCGGCACAGTCGGAATCGAAGGCATTTCAGACATCAAACACGTAGCCCTTCTACATGCCTCTCTTGATGTATCGTTTGAAAAGCTGAACAAATGTGCTCTTCGCCACTTTTGCCTTGAGTTAGTGGGGGGCGGAGCGCTCTTGAGTCAAGTCCGAGATTTGTGTGGGCGAAGACTCGAGACAGAACTTAATAGAAAAGAGAAGAAAAAATAACCCCTTCATGCCAAAGCCAGCCGAAGCTACGAATCCAAAGAATTACATGTGTTTTTGGAAGCATTGACCGGAGAGGTTTTTTTTTAAAAAAAAGCTGATTTATTAGGGTTTTTTTTTATGACTCTTTAATCAAGTTTTTTTTTTTAAATGATTCTAATCAAGCAGAAAGGTGGCGCAGTGGCTAAGACGCTGAGCTTGTCGATCAGAATGGTCGGCAGTTTGGTGTTCGAATCCCTAGCGCTTCGTAATGGAGTGAGCTCCCGTGACTTGTCCCAGCTTCTGCCAAACTAGCAGTTCGAAAGCAGGTAAAAAATGCAAGTAGAAAAATAGGAACCACCTTTGGTGGGAAGGAAACAGCGTTCCGTGCGCCTTTGGTGTTAAGTCATGCCGGCCACATGACCATGGAAACGTCTTCGGACAGCGCTGGTTCTTTAGGTTAGAAACGGAGATGAGCACTGCCCCCTAGAGTCAGGAATGACTAGCACATACAGTATGTGCGAGGGGAACCTTTAAGCACATCTAAGCAGCTTGCAAAAGTTCTATTTGGTTGTGTCTACGATCACACGTGTAAATAAATTCAGTTATAAAACTAATAAGGGTTTTGCACAAATGTGGATATTGATCCCATTGGGGGGGGTGTTAATTGATTCCAGGGGAAGGGAATCCCAGCGCACTCTAGCAACCCACCTCTGGACTGAGGTCCGCCGGATGTGTTAGGAGTATCTCACCCATAATCCTCAGCCAGGAGCAGAGTTGCAAACCAAAGGATGCCAACCCGAGGAATTCTATCCTGAAATGATTCCAGGACATGTCTAATGAAAGAAAAAGGACTCCCAACAAAAAAATATAATTGTAGACCGAACTATTTGCATTAATTTCGACAGCCTCCTGCATTTCCCCCCCAAACAGAATAACAGAGTTGGAAGGGACCTTGGAGGTCTTCTAGTCCAGTCCCCTGCTCAGGCAGTAAACTGGCTGTCCAATCTCTTCTTAAAAACCTCCAGTATTAGAGCACCCACCACAACTTCTAGAGGCAAGTTGTTCCGCAGGTTAATTGTCCTCACTGTTAGGAAGTTTCTCCTTATTTTTCCAAGTTGCTTCTCTCCTTTGATTAGTTCCCATCCATCACTTCTCCTCCTGCCTCCTGGTGCTTTGGAAAAGAGGTGGACTCTCTCATTTTTGGGGCAGCCCCTCAAACTGCTCTCATGTCACCCGTTAAGACAACCGCAAAAATAAACATCAGTTTTTAGCCGAGGTGGCGCAGTGATTAGGGTGCAGTACTGCAGGCCACTTTAGCTGACTGCTATCTGCAGTTCAGCAGTTCTAATCTCACCGGCTCAAGGTTGACTCAGCCTTCCATCCTTCCGAGGTGGGTGAAATGAGGACCCAGACTGTAGGGGGCAATATGCCGACTCTGTAAACCGCTTAGAGAGGGCTGAAAGCCCTATGAAGCGGTATATAAGTCTAACTGCTATTGCTATTGCTATTTAGCAATCCAAAATGCCTCCTTTTAGTATACGAGGGCTTTCGCCTGCTGTGAACGAAAGCAGCTTTCTGCAATCTGATTCTTGCTCCCCAACACAGAAGGAGCCGTTTCTTTGCAAGGAGATGATGGGGGGGGGGTGTAGGCAGGAGAACTACGGAAGACCTACAACCCTAATTATCTTGAGTATGGAGCATGCTTGGCCTCTGCTCCCAGCACCCGCTGCTAGGGCTTCGGAATTTAATGAGAATTGCTACGCGTAAGAGAAAAAATGCACCACAGAGGGTGACCGATTTCTCCCCTCGGTCTCTGCAGAGAACGAAAACATTCGGCATCTACAAGAGAAAAGGGTTGAAGGCGATGACAGCCCGCTGTTGACATCATTTAGCGCCGGGCAAGGCAAGCAAATAAAAATATTAAGCACTGCACGCTGCAGTGATTCACCGCCGCTTTGCAAAACAGGCACAAATGATTCCTTAGGTGGGAAGATTTGGGCAGGCAGCTAGCTGCCGGAGGATGAGGAGGATCTCGGATAGATGAAATTTCTCTCTCCTCTCCTACAGGTGTATCTTCCCCCCAACTGGGAGAAGGAGGCATGCAAAAGCGAATTGGAATATTCCACCAGCTTTAAACCAAGCAGCGATTATCGGAAATTATACCGAAGCAGTGTTCCTCTGTTCCTTTTGCAGCTAGGCTAAGAGGAGAGGAAGCTTAACGCGCACAAACATTCTCTCCGCCTTTTGCAGTGCAAAACGCCTGCTTCTGAAGGGTGTTGTGTCTTTTGTGAATGCGAAGACATCTCCAGACCATTCATTCGGCTTTTGCTGTCCCTTACGATGAGGCATCTCTCAGAGGCCGAAGCTGACATCCTTGGCCTCCGAGACAGAACGAAATGTGGTGCCAAATTGAACTTGAAGTCCACCCGTTTTAGCTGGCCAGGGAATTCTGGGAACTGAAGTCCACGAATCATAAATGGATAGGGAATGCTGGGAATTGAAGTCCACCCATTTCAGCTGGCTGGGGAATGCTGGGAATTGAAGTTCACCCATTTCAGCTGGCTGGGGAATTCTGGGAATTGAAATCCACGAATCAAGTGGATGGGGAATCCTGGCGGTTGAAGTCCACTGATTTTAGCTGGCTGGGGAATTCTGGGAATTGAAGTCCACGAATCATAAATGGACGGGGAATTCTGGGAATTGAAGTCCACCCATTTTAGCTGGCTGGGGAATTCTGGGAATTGAAATCCACGAATCATAAATGGACGGGGAATTCTGGGAATTGAAGTCCATCCATTTTAGCTGGCTGGGGAGTTCTGGGAATTGAAGTCCACGAATCATAAATGGACGGGGAATTCTGGGAATTGAAGTCCACCCATTTTAGCTGGCTGGGGAGTTCTGGGAATTGAAGTCCACGAATCATAAATGGACGGGGAATTCTGGGAATTGAAGTCCACCCATTTTAGCTGGCTGGGGAATTCTGGGAATTGAAATCCACGAATCAAGTGGATGGGGAATCCTGGCGGTTGAAGTCCACTGATTTTAGTTGGCTGGGGAATTCTGGGAATTGAAGTCCATGAATCATAAATGGACGGGGAATTCTGGGAATTGAAGTCCACCCATTTTAGCTGGCTGGGGAATTTTGGGAAATGAAATCCACGAATCAAATGGATGGGGAATCCTGGCGGTTGAAGTCCACTGACTTTAGTTGGCTGGGTAATTCTGGGAATTGAAATCCACGGATCAAATGGATGGGGAATTCTGGTGGTTGAAGTCCACTGATTTTAGTTGGCTGGGGAATTCTGGGAATTGAAATCCACCCATTTTAGCTGGCTGGGGAATTTTGGGAAATGAAATCCACGAATCAAATGGATGGGGAATCCTGGCGGTTGAAGTCCACTGACTTTAGTTGGCTGGGTAATTCTGGGAATTGAAATCCACGGATCAAATGGATGGGGAATTCTGGTGGTTGAAGTCCACTGATTTTAGTTGGCTGGGGAATTCTGGGAATTGAAGTCCACGAATCATAAATGGACGGGGAATTCTGGGAATTGAAATCCACCCATTTTAGCTGGCTGGGGAATTTTGGGAAATGAAATCCACGAATCAAATGGATGGGGAATCCTGGCGGTTGAAGTCCACTGACTTTAGTTGGCTGGGTAATTCTGGGAATTGAAATTCACCCATTTTAGCTGGCTGGGGAATTCTGGGAATTGAAATCCACGAATCAAGTGGATCGGGAATCCTGGCGGTTGAAGTCCACTGATTTTAGTTGGCTGGGGAATTCTGGGAATTGAAGTCCACGAATCATAAATGGACGGGGAATTCTGGGAATTGAAGTCCACCCATTTTAGCTGGCTGGGGAATTTTGGGAAATGAAATCCACGAATCAAATGGATGGGGAATCCTGGCGGTTGAAGTCCACTGACTTTAGTTGGCTGGGTAATTCTGGGAATTGAAATCCACGGATCAAATGGATGGGGAATTCTGGTGGTTGAAGTCCACTGATTTTAGTTGGCTGGGGAATTCTGGGAATTGAAATCCACGGATCAAATGGATGGGGAATTCTGGTGGTTGAAGTCCACTGATTTTAGTTGGCTGGGGAATTCTGGGAATTGAAGTCCACCCATTTTAGCTGGCTGGAGAATTCTGGGAATTGAAGTCCATGAATCATAAATGGATGGGGAATTCTGGTGATTGAAGTCCACTGATTTTAGCTGGCTGGGGAATTCTGGAATTGAAATTCACAGATCAAATGGATGGGGAATTCTGGCGGTTGAAGTCCACTGATTTTAGTTGGCTGGGGAATTCTGGGAATTGAAGTCCACAAATCATAAATGGATGGGGAATTCTGGGAATTGAAGTGCTCAGTCTTAAAGTTGACAATGTTGAGAAACAACGGTCCAGGTCAGAGGTCAGCAACCCTAAACACTCAAAGAGCCATTTGGACCCGTTTCCCACAGATAAGAAAACACCAGGAGCCACAAAACCCTCCCCGTGCCTGACTATTTCCTGAGCAGCCACAGAATTAGCATATGCAGTTGAATTAAATATTCTGTTCTCTTTTGAAACTTTTCTTTTCTTGGATTTATCCATGGTTGGCCACCCAGGGGTTGAAAAGCTCCATACATTCTCATGTCGCACATTGTGGGTTGTGTTGCATATTTTGAGTGACAAGGAGCCGCAGCAGAGGGACGAAAGAGCCACATGCGGCTCCAGAGCCGTGAGTTGCTGGCCCCTGATGGTCTAGCATCAGAGGCGGACCTGTTCTTGTGGGTTATTCCACAGGAAAAGGAGGAGACACCATGGTGGATTGGGCCTGGGAATGGAGAAGCCCGAAATCCACTTGGAAGAAAGAGAAGATGGAGACGGAGAGAGAAATAGACGCCGGTAAAACCAGAGGCCAGTTTAAAGCCAGGAATCTCAGCCCATCTCGGCCTTTTTACTCTCAGCTCCTGAATCCCAACCAGTTTCGAGGATGGCCCCCTCCTTAAATCAAAACAAGGAAGACCCCACATGAGCAGAACTCCGTGCCCTCCAACTTCCAAGGGGCAGCCTTTAAAAGAGAGGGGAGAGGGGAGTCATTCAATCGCATCCTTGTAAAGGAGAGGGTCCTTTCTTTTGGAGACAGAGGGAAGGATTAAGAGGGAAGGGGGAGAGCAATGGGAGGGGAGAAGCCCTCCCCTCCTCCTCCTCATTCCCTCCCGCTCTAAAGCCAGGAGGGAGGGGGCTTGCCAAGGGGTCAAGGCTGAGGAAGACCCCATTCCCAAGAAATCTGGAAGGCGTTCCTAGCCCAGCCTCTGGATAGTTGGGTGTCTTTGAGAGGATGGGGGGGGGGGAGGGAAGCAATGAATTATAACACACACACACACACACACACACACACACACACAGACTATCTTCCAGGGGCAAATGGAGGGAGCAACTTTTAAGAACTCCCTCCAGGGTGAACTCCAATCTTTTTTAGGAATGGGGATTGGGATGGGGTTAGGTATGTTTTTAAAAACAGCCCCCCCTTCTCTTTTCTGTCCTCCCCTCCCTCGAAAAAGGACCAGGCAAGATGGATCCCATAAGCTGCTTCTCTGGCGTTAGGAAAAGAGAAAGTCCTTTTAAAGAAAGGTGTAAAATGGGCTCAGGGACGCGGTGGATCAGTGGCCAAGGGGTCAAGGCTGAGGAAGACCCCGTTCCCAAGAAATCTGGAAGGCGTTCCTAGCCCAGCCTCTGGATAGTTGGGTGTCTTTGAGAGGATGGGGGGGGGGAAGCAATGAATTATAACACACACACACACACACACACAACTCTTCCAGGGGCAGATGGAGGGAGTAACTTTTAAGAACTCCCTCCAGGGCGAACCCCAATCTTTTTTAGGAATGGTTGATTGGGAAGGGGTTAGGTATGTTTTTACAGAGCCGAGGTGGCGCAGTGGTTAGAT
Organism: Thamnophis elegans; assembly: GCF_009769535.1. Lineage (NCBI taxonomy): Eukaryota > Metazoa > Chordata > Lepidosauria > Squamata > Natricidae > Thamnophis > Thamnophis elegans. The sequence goes on from NC_045554.1 coordinate 3,312,714, forward strand.
TGCAGTACTGCAGGCTACTTTAGCTGACTACTAGTTCGGCAGTTCGGAGGTTCAAATCTCACCGGCTCAGGGTTGACTCAGCCTTCCATCCTTCCGAGGTGGGTAAAATGAGGACCCGGATTGTTGTTGGGGGCAATATGCTGACTCTGTAAACCGCTTAGAGAGGGCTGAAAGCCCTATGAAGTATATAAGTCTAACTGCTATTGCTATTGCTACAAACAGCGCCCCCCCTTCTCTTTCCTGTCTTCCCCTCCCTCGAAAAAGGACCAGGCAAGATGGATCTCATAAGCTGCTTCTCTGGCGTTAGGAAAAGAGAAAGTCCTTTTAAAGAAAGGTGTCAAATGGGCTCAGGGACGCGGTGGGTCAGTGGCTAAGACGCTGAGCTTGCCGATCAGAAAGGTTGGGGGTTGGAACCCCTAGTGCCACAATCTCCCCGGACTTGTCCCAACCGAGCAGTTCGAAATGCAAGTAGAAAAATAGAGACCACCTTTGGTGGGAAGGGAGCAGCGTTCCATGCCTTGAGTCATGCCGGCCACATGACCACAGAGACGTCTTCGGGCAGCGCTGGCTCTTCGGCTTTGAAACGGAGACGAGCGGCGCCGCCGCCCCCTAGAGTCGGGAACGACTAGCACATCTGCGCGAGGGGGATCTTCCAAAGTCTCAACATCTTTGTTTTAAAGTGGTGACCGAAATTGGATGCAGGATTCTGCCTTCAGCCTGGCAGGTAGAAAGGACAGCGGGGAGGCACCGGGGACCCCCCGGCCTTATGGAAAAGGGGTTTACCACCCCCGCCGTCATCCACAGGAGCCCCCACCCCTTGCCCCAGCAACCCCTCCACCCCGGCGGCGGTGGGGAGTCCCCGCGCCTTGTTTTCCTCCAGTGGGAACTTCGCCCCGGCTTCCCTCGACCGACTCTCCCCCCCCCCATCCCCAAATCAAAACAGCAGGTCGCCTCCCCTCCTCCGCAACGTCACGGGCTCGGAAGCATCTTTCCCTCCGGTGCTGCGCCCCCCCTCCTCGCCCAATCAACCAACCAGCCAGCCAGCCAGTCAGCCTGTGCTTGCCAACCCGCCGAGCTCTGCAGAAAGACGACCCAGCGGCGTCACGCAGCCCAGACGCGGTCCGAGCGGTAAGTCCCGTGTCCGGTCAGCCGGCCGAAGACACCCCACCCCCCACGGGCCGGTCCCCATCAGCCTGCCCCCGTGGCGAGAAGGAGGGAAGGAGGTTGAGCCAGCCGTGGTCGCTTGCGGAAGGAAGGAAGGAAGGAAGGAAGGAAGGAATAGAGGGGAAGACAGAAAGGGAGGAAGGGATGGTTAGAGAGGAAGGGAAGAGAGAGAGGGAGGAAAGAAAGAAGGAATAGAGAGGGAGGGAAGAGAGGGAGGGAAGGATGGTTAGAGGAAAGAGAAAGAGAAGGAAGAAAGAAGGAAGGAGGGAAGGAATAGAGAGGAAGGGAAGAGAGGGAGGGATGGTTAGAGGAAAGAGAAAGAGGGAAGAAAGAAGGAGGGAGTAGAGAGGAAGGGAAGAGAGGGATGGAGGGATGATTAGAGGAGAAGGGAGGAGGGAGGAGAAGGGAAGAAGGAAGGATTGGAGAGGAAAGGAAGAGAAAGGGGGGAGGAGGATGGTAGGGGAGAAAGGGACGGAGGGGGTCCGGGTGAGATCCGGAGGGACCGGAGCTATCAGAGGGGCTTTTGCCGACCAACACCCACCGCCTACCCCCAAGAGAAGATGCAGGTGGAGCATCGGCGGAGAGGCCGTTTGCGTCGACGGGGCGCCGGGGAGCGAGGCTCTCCCCTTCCTTACGCCCTAAGGATGGCGAGACCTTGCCCGCCGCCCCCCCCCCCACCGATTGCCTGGCCCAGCGCCTGGGGAGGTCCCCCATCCCCGGATAGAGAAACGCACCGGCGGCCGGGCGTGTGATTCGCGCGGCGGGAGACTCGAGTCTTTCGGCGGTCGTCGGGGCGCAAAGGAGCCGTCGGGGCTAGGGGAGGAACTGTTATCTTGAGCGGGTGGTCAGCCCCGGGAGGAGAGAGGCTGCAGGGCTGGGGGGTGGGCAAAAGAGGGGCTTCCCCCCTTCTCAAGCCTGGCAAGAAGTGAAGGAGGGAGGGAGGGAAATAAATGGTGAAGAGGGAGGGAGGGTGGGAGAAGGGAGGGAGGGAGGGAGGAAGGAAGGAGGTGGAAAGGGAGGAAAGAGAGAAAATAAAAAGGGAAGAGGGGGAGGAGAAGGGAGAGAAGAAGAAGGAAGGAAGAAGGTGGAAAGGGAGGGAGGAAGGAAGGAAGGAAAGAAAACAAAAGGGGAAGAGGGGAGAGGAGAAGGGAGGGAGGAAGAAGGAAGAAAGGAAGAAGGAGGAAAGGGGAAGGGAGAGAAAGAAGGAAGTAAAATAAAAGGAGAAGAGGGAGGGAGGAGGAAAGAAAGAAAATAAAAGGGAAGAGGGAGGGAGGAGAAGGAAGGAAGGAAGGAAGGAAGGGTACATGGTACGGCTCCCCCCCCCCCCAACTGGCACTCATCTAAATGAAATGATGCGAAGGAACAAACCAGCATCTTTCCTATAGAGGGCTGGTTAAACAGATCATGGCAGCCTCGGATTCAACCCCTGCCCGAAGCCAGGATGGGCTTTAAGGAAAGGAATACTGGAGACAGATGTGGAGCTGCTCAAATAGGGCGCAGGGGGACCCACATTTCCCATGGGAAAACAACAGCCGCTTATCCCACCATCCTTCCTTGAAAGTATCTGGAATTCACCCAAAATGCGCACAACAATCGAGTCGGCATGGAAAGAAGAGAAAATTGATAGCTCAGGGCTGATCCGTGGGGTCCTTGATGCTCTCTGAGCCTGGTTCTTTCCCTACAGATGTTTCGTGACCCAACTACGGAACCTCATCAGTGCTAGAAGGGAGGTGGGTTTGTGGAGAGGAGGAGGATGACTGTGGGGGTCCTGGGTGCTCTCTGGGCTTGGTTGTTTTCTTGCAGACGTTTCACGACCCAACTAGGTGATGCCATCAGTGCTAGGAGGAGCCCTGGTGGTGCAGTGGTTAGAATACAGTATTGCAGGCAAACTCTACCCATGACCGGGACTTTTGTTTCCTGAAGGGGCTCAAGGTTGACTCAGCTGCCCATCCTTCCAAGGTCAATTAAAAGAGGACCCACATTGTTGGGGGCAATATGCTGGCATTGTAAGCCACCCAGAGTGTGCTGTAAAGCACTATATAAGTGCTGTTGCTATAGAAGGGATAATAAGTAGCAAACCTTCCTCGTAGCACTGATCGTGTTACCTAGTTTGGTAATGAAACGTCTGCAAGAAAACAGCCAAGCTCAGATAGCACTAAGGACCCCTCAGTCGTCGTCGTCGTCGTCCTCCTCCTCCTCCTCCTCCTCCTCCTCCTCCTCCTCCTCCTCCTCCTCCTCCTCCTCCTCCTCCTCCTCCTCCTCTCCACAAACCCAACTCTCTTCTACCACTGATGATATTATCTAGTTGGGTAATGAAACGTTTGCAAGAAAACAGCCAAGCTCAGATAGCACTAAGGACCCCTCAGTCGTAGTCGTCCTCCTCCTCCTCCTCCTCCTCCTCCTCCTCCTCCTCTCCACAAACCCAACTCTCTTCTACCACTGATGATGTTACCTAGTTGGGTAATGAAACGTTTGCAAGAAAACAGCCAAGCTCAGATAGCACTAAGGACCCCTCAGTCCTCCTCCTCCTCCTCCTCCTCCTCCTCCTCCTCCTCTTCTACCACTGATGATGTTACCTAGTTGGGTAATGAAATATCTGCAAGGAAACCACCTAGCAAGTTTTTAGCATCTGGTTCCCTAGATTGAGAGCCGTTTGCTTCCTAAAATGATTCGTCCCTGCAGAGGTTTTAAAATATACTCCCAACTCCAAAGTGGGATTAAATTTAATCTCTGCCTTTCTTAACTTTGCATGCATTCCCTCCCAAACATGTGGGTCTGAACGTTACAAAGATCTCATCACATCTGGGGCCAAACTCTTATCTCTGCCCAGGAAGTCCTTGGAGGATCCTGTGAGGGCTGTTTCCTTTTCTCTTACACTACCCTGCAATCTGCGAAGCCAGGCCAGGAGAAATGCAGACTGAAATAAACATATTGGGGTAAAATTGAATCTGAAAATCATTTCCCACGTGTCTTTTGGGGGAAGCAGCGAATAAGAGGAACTAGGATGCAGAAACTCCTCGGTCTGGACGAAACCAAAGCATTAAAACAGAAGGCATTTGTTCCTGTTCTTTCCAGACAAAACCGACTTCCTCTTTGCTCCTGTTTTGCAAAAGATTCCAGAAACATTTCAAGAGCCTCCAAGGCTTCAGGGAAGCTTAATCTATGAATGTTAAAATCCAGGATTTTATTCACTCTCTTATATATAAAGGGTTATATATCACAGGCTCAGTGGCTAGGACGCTCTGCTTGTCGATCAGAAAGGACAGCAGTCCGGCAGTTCGAATCCCTAGCGCCACGTAACGGAGTGAGCTCCTGTGACTTGTCCCAGCTTCTGCCAACCTAGCAGTTCGAAAGCATGTTAAAAAATGCAAGGAGAAAAATAGGGACCACCTTTGGTGGGAAGGGAACAGCGTTCCGTGCGCCTTCGGTGTTGAGTCATGCTGGCCACATGACCACGGAGACGTCTTCGGACAGCGCTGGCTCTTCGGCTTTGAAACGGAGATGAGTGTCCCCTAGAGTAGGGAACGACTAGCACAGATGTGCGAGGGGAGGCTTAGTGCAAATAATTGCTGGATTTCTACTGGGAATTAAGTGTGGCTTATAGAGAACTTAAAAAAAAACTTTCTTAAAAAACACAGATTTTCAGTACCAGGAAAACACTTCCATGCAGGGTCCTTGGCTAAATTATTTTTCACCCTACAGAAATACAGCCTCATTTTACTGGTTGCTAGAAACCCAAATGGGACCATGAAGCTCTAAGAGAATTCATTAAAATGCCTTTTCATCCCCAGCATGTTGAAACATCACCGACTTTCCTAAAGAAGGAATCCTGGGGTTGGTTTGGGGTTTTATTACCCCGGGGTGTCTGCAATGATCTCTTCAATGTATGTTTTATCTTCGTGGGGGCATGAGGAGTGGGTACGCCGAAGGAAAACAGTTCGCGAGTAGCCCAGAAGCGTAGTTTCAAACAGAATAATCCAGGGACGCTTGTCACACTCTGGGAGTTGCTAAAGAGGAGCCAAATCACACAAAAAAAGAAGAATTATTCATGAATGAAGGGAGAACGGCTGCAAGTTTTCCTGATGTGCAATTTTTGGCAGGACAGCTGTTAAACTTATTTGAAGGGAGGAGACCCGGCTGGACATCCGGGAACAGGACAATGCTGAGGAAGAGCGAGGTGGTGGAAGATCAGCTTTTCCAGAGTCGATAAAATAGAAATTGTTCATTTTTAGTAGCTGCCGTAATTCTGGGAGTTTTCCATTACGGGGGTGGAAATTTTCCCGCAAGCCTTCTCCCCTGGTGGAAAGGGCTAATCATTAAATGTGGCAGGGCCTCCCTCACCAATATTCCCGTTGTGTTTGTGTCGGTCTTCGTGGGTGGCATTAATGACATTTTATATTTTCTTTTGCCCTGCTGGGAAAAAGTTTCAGAATCAAATTCAGTTCAGTTCCATCCTTTGTCTGTATGTATCTCATTTTATCTTGCCTGCCGTTATATCTAGCAGAACCACTGTATACTAAGCAAACTTGAAAACAGAATGTAAACCAATTGTCTCTTATTTAGCTGTGTTTTCTATAACCAAGGGTTAAGGTTTTAAGCATGAGTGTAAACACTTCAAAACACGGTCTTTGCAACTTATATAAATTTGCAACCTATTCGCATCAACAAAGAACTGGGATTCGATCTGAACTCTGTCTGTTTTTAGGAGAAAGCCTTTCCGTGAAAGTATCAAGCGTGAGGAATCTTCCTTTTTGATCTATCATGGAGTGGGCATGAATTACAAAGCGGATGAAGGTCTTCTAAAACTTGTTGCATGATACCTCTATAAGATAATTCTTCAACTATGAGGATTTAAGAAAATACTTTTTGCCCCATCAAGAGACCTTTGGACTGGACCTCCGTCAAAAAAGTTCACGAGAAATGATTTGATGACGTTTGGATCCTTAATCCTTAATTCAGAAAAGCGTGAGATTCCCAGGCAGTGTTTTACAGTGTCTTGACAACATAGATCGTAGAATAGTAAGATCGAAAGGGACCTTGGAGGTCTTCTAGTCCAACCCCCTGCTCAAGATCCCATATCAAGGGCATCCAACTTTGACAACATTAAAACCTGTGGACTTTAACTCTCAGAATTCCTCTGGCTGAGGAATTCTGGGAGTTAAAGTCCACAGGAATTCTGGGAGTTGAAGTCCACAGGAATTCTGGGAGTTGAAGTCCACAAGTCTTGAACATTGCCAAGATTGGACTCCCCTGCTCCATGTCTGGCTGGGGAATTCTAGGAGTTGAAGTCCACAAGACTTTAAATTTGCCAAGAGTGGACACCCATGCCGTATATCAGGGGTCGGCAACCTTAAACACTCAAAGAACCACAAAGATCCTAACCGAAAGCCCCCCGTTCAATTCTGGCGTTGACCGGAAGTCCGGTTCCCCCACGATAAGAGTCTCCTCCTAGAGCAGCATCCTTTTTCCTCTGCCAATCGGAAATCCGGTCCCTCCACCATAGAGTCTCCTGCTAGCGTGGCATCCTTTTTCCTCTACCTGTCCTAACCGAAAGCCCTAGCCCTTTCAATTGTAGAGCCGACCGGCGACAGGGAGCCACAGCAGAGGGATGAAAGAGCTACATGCGGCTCCGGAGCCCTGCCCTGTATCATTCCCTACAAATGGCAGCCGAGTCTCTTCTTGGCCCAGTGCGGGTAACCTGCTTAATCCCCCGGCTTTTCTCTTTGCTCCTTCCCAACCAGAGTCGGCCGTTCAGCGATGTTGCAGTGCAGACATGCTCAGGAATTCAGCTTTGGGCCCCGGGCGTTGAAGGATGCTCTGATTTCCACCGACCCAGCCCTGCAGGAGCTCTACGCCAAAGCATTCTCAAGCACCGAAAAGCTCTTCCTGTCCGAAGCCTACAATCCACGGCGGACTCTTTTCTGCACTTTGTTCATCAGGACGGCTTTTGATTGGCTGCTCAGCCACCCCGACGCCCCGGAGGATTTCGAGACCTTCTACTACGCGCTGCTGAAGAAAAAGCAACGGTTTTGCCGCAAGCATATCTACCTGCAGCCCATCGGTAAGCCGGCGGATGGATCCGAAGGATGGTGGGAGGAAGGATTTCTCACTCGGTCCTGTGGTTAATATTCGGGGAGGGGGGGTGTCTTGACCTTGTCCCTTGACGCTTCTGTTCCCAGACCTAAGTGAAGGGCCCGTGGGGATCTCTCTCCTGGATTCCCTCCGCAGCTGCGTGGAGTCCTTCTTTCTGGGCCTCCGCGTCAAGTGCCTGCCTTCCGTCTCCATCTCTTCCATCCACTGCTGTCACCGTCACAACCAGGAATCGGACAGGATGCAGCTTCACACAGGTGAGGCAGCGGGCTGGAAAAACCTGGGAGGATGATCACGATGGGGTCCTTTGGAACGTTAAGGCGAGGTCCTTGGTGGTCTCTGAGCTGGGTGGTTTCCTTGCAGACATTTCACGACCCAACTAGGAAACATCATCAGTGCTAGAAAGGAATGGGTTTGTGGGTGGAGAAGGAGAAGAGGAAGAGAAAGGGAGAGGAGGAGAGGAGGAGGAGGAGGAGGAGGAATAATAGAAGAGTTGTAGGCTCCTTGGTGCTCTCTGAGCTTGGTGGTTTTCTTATAGACATTTCACGACCCAACTAGGGAACATCATCCTTCCGAGGTGGGTAAAATGAGGACCCAGACTGTGGGGGGGGCGATATGCCGACTCTGTAAACCGCTTAGAGAGGGCTGAAAGCCCTATGAAGCGGTAGATAAGTCTAACTGCTATTGCTATATTTTCAATTTGACCATAATGCCACCAATCATCCAGAGTTCGAAGAGTAGTTCTCCATTATTAATTATTAATCCATATAGTGGTTAAGTATTTCAGGACATATTATCAGGGCTAGAAGGGAGAGGGGTTTGCAGAGAAGAGGACTGTGGGTTCCCTGGTGGCTTTCATTACAGCCCAACTGCGCTGCGAAACGTTCCTTGGCGAGAAGGTCTTTCCCTTCATTTATGTATGAAAAGAGCCTTTTCTCTGAATCATCTCAAATGTTCTATATGTTGGGAAAAAAACCCGAAAAAGCGAGCCTGCAACGGTACATCCGATCCAAGCCTCAAAAGTTTCAGGCGTAATTCCATCCTGCGAGGTGGCGCAGTGGTTAGGGTGCAGTACTGCAAGGCCACTTCAGCTGACTGCTATCTGCAGTTCGGCGGTTCAAATCTCACCGGCTCAGGGTTGACTCAGCCTTCCGTCCTTCCGAAGTTGGTGAAATGAGGACCCGGATTGTTGGGGGCGATAGGCTGACTCTGTAAACTGCTTAGAGAGGGGCTGTGAAGGACTGTGAAGCGGTATATAAATGTTAAGTGCTAAATGGGAGGGGAGGGGAAGGAAGGAAAGGCCATGGTGGTTAGAATGCAGTATTGCTGACTCTGCCCACTGCCAGGAGTTCAATCCTGACCAGCTCAGGGTTGACTCAGCCTTCCATCCTTCCGAGGTGGGTGAAATGAGGATCCAGATTGTTGTTGGGGGCGATATGCTGACTCTGTAGACCGCTTAGAGAGGGCTGAAAGCCCTATGAAGCGGTATATAAGTCTAACTGCTATTGCTATTATTTTATTTTGCTCCTTCAGATGGCATCTTGACGTTTCTGAAGAACAACAAGCCGATGGACGCTCTCTGTGTCCTGGGCCTCACTCTCGCTGACCTCTACCCCTGTGAGACGTGGAGTTTCACCTTCGGCAAGTTCTTGCCAGGCCAAGGTTTGCTTGATATCTTCTCTTCTTCTGGGTTGGGAGATGGGTTTTGGGAGGTCAACACCCCCAGAGGTCGAGCCAAGGTGTGTGCCACCAGGCTTGAAATTTTGGGCTTGGACAATCTGGCAGTGTGTTTACTGCCCGGATGCCCTTCCTGTCACCAATGCGGAGTTTTATTCAGCAGATATATTCTTATCGTGCCTGGAGAGAAATATCTGCCTCTACTTAGGATCTGGATTGAGATTTGAAACGCCGATGGAGCCTTAGCTCAAACTTCATTACACTTTTTTTTTATTATAACCAGCTTGTTTGTTATTTATTCCTTGGCTGTAAACTGTAAGATCTCCTTGAAGGGGTAAAAGCTGAAAATCTTATCACTGAAAACAACCGTAATCCACCGCGATTCACTAAAACCTATGAAGAACGGTTGCAGGAACTGGGCATGGCTAGTTTAATGGAAAGAAGGACTTGGGGAGACATGATAGCAGTCTTCCAATATCTCAGGGGCTGCCACCAAGAAGAGGGAGTCAAGCTATTCTCCAAAGCACCCGAGGGCAGGACAAGAAGCAATGGGTGGAAACTAATCAAAGAGATTAGAAGTTAGAACTAAGGAGAAATTTCCTGACAGTTAGAACAATTAACCAGTGGAACAGAAGTTGCCTCCAGAAGTTGTGAAAGCCCCAACACTGGAAGGCATTAAGAAGATGCTGGATAGCCATTTGTCTGAAATGGTATAGGGTTTCCTGTCTAGGCAGGGGGTTGGACTAGAAGACCTCCAAGGTCCCTTCAAACTGTGTTATTGTATAGAATAGAATAGAAAATAGAATAGAATAATTAAATAGAATAAGAATGGAATAGTAGTATAGAATAAATATGGAATAGAAGATAGAAAATATAATAACCATAAAGTAGAATAAAATAGTGGAACAGAAGTTGCCTCCAGAGGTTGTGAACGCCCAACACTGGAAGTCTTTAAGAAGATGCTGGATAGCCATTTGTCTGAAACAGTATAGGGTTTCCTGCCTAAGGAGGGGGCTGGACTAGAAGACCTCCAAGGTCCCTTCAAACTCTGTTATTGTATAGAATAGAATAGAAAATAGAATAATTAAATAGAATAAGAATATAATAGAACAGTAGCATACAATAAATATGGAATAGAAGATAGAAAATATAATAACCATAACAAAATAGAATAAAATAGTGGAACAACTTGCCTCCAGAGGTTGTGAATGCACTGGAAATCTTTTAAGAAGATGCTGGATAGACATTTGTCTGGAACAGTATAGGGTTCCTGCCTAAGGAGGGGTCTGGACTAGAAGACCTCTAAGGTCCCTTCCAACTCCGCCATTGTATTGTATTATACTTTCATGCCATTGTGGGTGGAATTGCCTTGCAGCTCATCTTGTAAACTGTACCCTTGTGCTAGAAACGGATTTGAAATGGCCCAAGGACCAACTGTTGAAAACAGATGGTTCAGCCCAGCCCAGGAAGTCTGTCTTTGATGGGGCGTACCGGGGATGAGACACCTGCGGAAATGGCAACTCATCTTTCTCACCCCGGGTTTCCTCTCTCTCCGCAGAAGTGGGCGTCTGCAGCTTCGCCAGATTTTCCAGTGATTTCCCCCAGGGGCCTGGCCTGGCTTTCAGCCCGTCGCCCCGCCGACGGGAAGCTCATGACGAAGAAGACGGGGATATAGCCAGGAAACAGACCTTGCTGTTCAACATGTTGGAAATGCTCCAGTGTTGCAAGGTGAGGAGCACATGGGCTTGGGGGGGGGGGGGTTTAAAAATGGACATCGGTGGTGAAATTCAATTTTTTTTTACTACCGGTCCTGTGGGCGTGGCTTGGTGGGCGTGGCAGGGGAAGGAGATTGTAAAATCTCCATTCCCTCCCCACTCCTGGCGGCAGCCAGAGGTGGTATTTGCCGGTTCTCCAAACTACTCAAAATTTCCGCTCCTGGCAGATAGGACAGCGCTCCAGAGAGTTAAGGTCATTGCCCAGAGGATCATAGGTTGCCCCCCTCCCATCCTTGGAAGCGCTTTATCGCCACCACTGCATTTAAAAAGTTCAAAAAACATTCTTAAAGATCCATCTCATTTTGGGCACTCTTTTTTTTTAAAAACTATTACCGTCTGGCCCACGGTACAGAGTAATAAAAACCAGGACAAATAGGCTGAGAAACAAGCTTCTATCCCAGAACATATCTATCTTTCGGACTATAAGACACACCGGGGTATATCAGACGCACCAAGATTTCGAAGAGGTAAGTAAGAAAAAAAAACTTTTTGCCTTTCCTCAGCCCCCAGCAGCACTCAGGGCTGAGACAAGGCAAAAAAGGCTCCATTTTTGTGAAAAACAGGCCATTTTTTGCAAAAACGGGGGCACTTTTGCCTTCCCCCAGCCCTGCTGAAGTCTGCGGAGAGCTGCAGGGGGCTGAGGGAAGGCAAAAAAGCTTCTGTTTTTGCCGAAAACGGTCTCTCTTGAGAGACCGCCTGCTGCCAATTACCTCGACTAGACCGATTAGATCCCACAGATTAGGCCTCCTCCGAATTCCATCCGCCGGCCAGTGTCGACTGGCGACTACCCAGAGGAGAGCCTTCTCTGTGGCTGCTCCGACCCTCTGGAACGAACTCCCCGTGGAGATTCGAACCCTCACCACCCTCCAGGCCTTCCGCAAAGCCCTTAAAACCTGGCTGTTCCGACAGGCCTGGGGCTAAAGAGCCGTTGCCCCCGTCTCGAATGGTATGACTGTTGTGTGTTTTAAATTATGCATTGTTATGTTTCGTTTTTTAATATTTTGTCTGTATCCCCCTTCCCTGGTTTGAGTTGTGAGCCACCCTGAGTCCCCTTCGGGGAAAAAGGGCGGCATATAAATATAATAAACAAACAAACAACAAAAACGAGATGCAGGGGAGGGCTTCGGGAGGCTAAAAATGGCTGTATTCGGTGTATAAGACGCACCAACATTTCCACACTCCTTTTGGGAGGGGAAGGTGCATCTTATACTCTGAAAATACGGTACTAGTGTACAGTGCAATATTAATGCAATATCAGGGGTTTTCAATTCCGTTGTATAGAATGTGAGGGATGCGCGTTTTAGAGTGCAGTACTGCAGACCACTTCAGCTGACTGCTATCTGCAGTTCGGCGGTTCAAATCTCACGGGGTGAAGGTTGACTCAGCCTTCCATCCTTCTGAGGTGGGTGAAATGAGGACCCAGACTGTGGGGGCGATATGCTGACTCTGTAAACTGCTTAGAAATGAAGAGCCGAGGTGGCGCAGTGGTTAGGGTGCAGTACTGCAGGCCACTTCAGCTGACTGCTATCTGCGGTTCGGCGGTTCAAATCTCACCGGCTCAAGGTTGACTCAGCCTTCCATCCTTCCGAGGTGGGTGAAATGAGGACCCAGACTGTGGGGGCGATATGCTGACTCTGTAAACCGCTTAGAAAGGGCTGAAAGCCCTATGAAGCGGTATATAAGTCTAACTGCTATTGCTATTGCTATTAATTTCGTTGTACGAGGCCCAAGGACAATAAAGGCAACGGAACTAAAAGTAACGGGAAGGGCGGGAGGGAAAGCGAAAGGATTGAACCCCAGGCAGGAAGAGGGCGGTCCGCTTGACTTGATGGGTTCTTCCTTTCCCCCCCCCTCACGGAAGGTCACGTGTCACGAGATCTGTCATCTGATTGGCTTGGGGAACTGCCGCTGGCTTCAGTGCATCATGCAAGGGGCCCTCAGCCTGGACGAGATCCTTCTGCGACCGCTGGAACCGTGCCCGATATGTCTCCGGAAGCTGCAGTACGTTGTCGGCTTCAAGCTCATCGAGCGCTACAGGGTGAGTGAGGGTAAGAGGTGGCAGGGCCCGTCTTCTCTGGGCCAAGCCCAGCTCCTGGTTGAGGAGCTCCAGAAGCCCAGCAGAAGAACCGAGATGCCTTTTCAGAGGGGGGTGGGGGGGTCAGAGAGTCACAACTGGTGGCCTTTGGTCAGTTGACACAGCCTGGGTCCCTGCCGCTTGTTTTCTTCCTTGGGTCAAGACTGGAAGAATAGCAATAGCCGTGGCATTTAGATTTATATACTGCTTTCCAGCCCTCTTTAAGCGTTTTACAGAGTCAGCCTCTTGCCCCCAACAATCTGGGTCCTCATTTTACCCACCTTGGAAGGATGGAAGAAGGCTGAGTCAACCTTGACCCTGGCGAGATTCAAACTGCCAAATTGCAGTCATCTGGCAGTCAGCAGAAGTAGCCTGCAGTGCTGCACTCTAACCACTGTGCCACCATGGTCCTTCCTTCCTTCCCTCCTTCCTTCCTTCCTTCCTTCCTTCCTTCCTTCCTTCCTTCCTTCCTTCCTTCCTTCCTTCCTTCCTTCCTTCCATCCATTCTTCCTTCCATCCTTCCTTCCTTCCTGCCTGCCTGCCTTCCTTCCATCCATTCTTCCTTCCTTCCTTCCTTCCTTCCTTCCTGCCTGCCTGCCTGCCTGCCCCCAACAATCTGGGTCCTCATTTTACCCACCTTGGAAGGAGGGAGGGCTGAGTCAACCTGGAGCCTGGTGAGATTCAAACTGCCAAATTGCAGTCAGCAGAAGTAACCTGCAATACTGCACTCTAACCACTGTGCCACCATGGCCCTTCCTTCCTTCCTTCCTTCCTTCCTTCCTTCCTTCCTTCCTTCCTTCCTTCCTTCCTTCCTTCCTTCCTTCCTTCCTTCCTTCCCACTTAGCAGATGGAATTCAGAGGAGGCCTAATCTGTGGGATCTAATGGGTCTATGGGAGGTAATTGGCAGGAGGCGGTCCCTCAAGTACCCAGGTCCAATACCATGTAGGGCTTTATAAGTAATAACTAGCACCTTGAAGCGTATCCGGAGACCAATGGGAAGCCAGTGCAGCTCGCGGAGGATAGATGTGACGTGGGTGTACCGGGGTGCACCCACAATCGCTCGCGCGGCTGCATTCTGGACCAGCTGAAGTCTCCGAATGCTCTTCAAGGGCTGCCCCATGTAGAGCGCATTGCAGTAGTGCAGATTCGAAATCTCTGCCTTAAATTAGAGGCCTGGGGTTCAATGGGATTCAACTGGATTAAATTAGCAGCCAAAGATACTTTCAAACTCTGTTGCTTCACTTTGGAAATTCCTGCCTTGAATGGAGCAACGCCTGGGACTTCCTATTCAACTGTCTCGCTTCTTTTCGTTGGTGGGAACGTATCCTGCCCGCAGACAGTTTCAGAATCACTCTGACAGCTGCTAAGAAACCAGAAAGTTTTTTTTCCCTCCAAAGGTTGCTAGCAATTTTCTTCTCTTTTTACAAAATTTGGTGCATGTTGATAGACAATGCAGAGAAAGGATGGCTTGCACAATGCTGTGTAATCACAACATAAAAATCCGCCTTGCGTGTTAGCAATAGTTAGGCTTATATACCACTTCATAGGGCTTTCAGCCCTCTCTAAGCGGTTTACAGAGTCAGCATATTGCCCCCAACAACAATCTGGGTCCTCATTTTACCCACCTCGGAAGGATGCAAGGCTGAGTCAACCTTGAGCCTGGTGGGATTTGAACAGCCAAACTGCTGAACTGCAGTCAGCTGAAGTAGCCTGCAGTGCTGCATTTAACCACTGCGCCACCTTGGCTCAGTGTTTTTTTGGGGGGGAGGGAAATTTGGGCTACAGAAACTCTACCCCCAGATGGAGACGGTTTCAGAATCACGTCGACAGCTGTTAAGAAACCAGAAAGTTTTCCCCCCCCAAAGGTAGCTTGATTTTTATTTTTTACCAAATAGGATGTTTTCCCGAAAATAAGACCTCCCCGGATAATAAGCCTAATCGGGATTTTAAGTGCATGCGCTAAAATAAACCCTTCCCAGAAAATTAAGCCCTCCATGAAAAATATTGCAATACAGCAGCAGCCATGAGTGGACCACCTCAAAAATAATAAGAACTCCCCCAAAATAAGGCCAGACACTTATTTTTTGGGGGGTCAAAAGAAAATAAAACTGTGTCTTGTTTTCGGAGAAACACAGCCGTTGTAGATGGAGAGAAGCATTTGCTTGCACAATGCGGGGTAACGAAAACAGAAAGATCCATCTTGTGTGTTTGTCTTTTTTTGGGGGGGGGTGTACAGAAACTCTACGCCTGGATGCAGACGATTTCATCAACCTGGCTCAGCCAAGACTCGGCGGATCTCTCCGTATCGGAGGACCTTTGGCCGCCCAGCGCAGACTCGGGGATGGGTGGCGAGAACGATTCGGAGGCGATGACCTCTTTCTCCGAGCTCTTGACCCCGGACACCTGCAGCCAAGCTGCGTCCACCTTTCAGGATCTCGACCTGGACGAGCAGCCAACGTCCTTGCCCGGCATCCCAGACCGAGAACAGCTGGGCGGGGTCAGCGGTGCCCCCAAACCTTTGGACATGATCAAGGAATATAAACGGTGGCTGGAGATGTGCATCACGGCTCTTGAAAAGGACGTGCCGGAAGACGAAATCCGGCAACTGGACAAGACGGTGGATTCCTTGGCGCGGTGGGAGATGTTCAATGGTCAGCTGCCCCACCGGCGGAAAGATTTCCATTTCCCCAACGACAGCCCTGGGCTGAGGAAGGTCCTCGGGGACAAATTCTCTTCCTTAAGAAGGAAACTGAATTCCAGGAAACTGGCCAGAGGGGAGTCTTCTCCTCACCACTGGAGGTGGGAAGAGAGTTAGCTTCTCCGGACATTTTGCAGCCCGTTTATTTATTTTGTTTGTTTTAAAACAGGGGTGTCCAAACTTGGGAACTTTTAAGACTTGTGGACTTCAACTCCCAGAATTCCCCAGCCTGCATGGGGTGTCCAACTGTAAGTGGCTGGGGAATTCTGGGAGTTGAAGTCCACAAGTCTTAAAGTTTCCAACTTTGGACACCCCTGGTTTAAACAAACGACGGGTTCCGTGTGGGTTTGGTAAAGTCTCGTTCTTTGGATTATGCCTTGTCTTTTCAACTGCACCTTCTTATTGTTTCCTTGGATGAAAAAAATAATCCCCAGTGCAATAAAATACGTCTGTTCTTATCTTTGCTCCGGGAGTTGTTGGGAGTGGGGGGCAGGGAGGGGGGGGGAGAGACAGCAGGAGGGAGAGGCTCTCTTTCATCTACAAAGGGAGAATGCAGGGATCTTGACGTAGAAGTAGCAGCCTTGAGTCTCCTTGCAATTATCGCGATTTGCAGATCAAGACAAGAAGAAGCAGTGTTCCAATATCTCAGGGGTTGCCCCAAAGAAGAGGGAGTCAAGCTATTCTCCAAAGCACCTGAGTTCAGAACAAGAAGCAATGGGTGGAAACTAATCAAGGAGAGAAGCAACTGAGGAGAAATTTCCTGACAGTTAGAACAATTAATCAGTGAAACAGAAATTGCCTCCAGAAGTTGTGAATGCTCCAACACTGGACATTTTTAAGATGATGTTGGATAACCATTTGTCTGAAGTGGCGTCGGGTATCCTGCCTTAAGCAGGGGGTTGGACTAGAAGACTTCCAAGGCCCCTTCAAACTCTGTTATTGTATAGAATAGAATAGAAAATAGAATAGAATAATTAAATAGAATAAGAATAGAATAGTAGCATAGAATAAATATGGAATAGAAGATAGAAAATATAACAACAATAACAAAGTAGAATAAAATAGAATAAAATAGTGGAACAGCTTGCCTCCAGAGGTTGTGAATGCCCCAACACTGGAAGTCTTTAAGATGATGTTGGATAGCCATTTGTCTGAAACGGTATAGGGTTTCCTGCCTAGGCAGGGGGTTGGACTAGAAGACCTCCAAGGTCCCTTCCAATTGTATTGTATTGTATCCCTATGAAACATGGCGAGCCACTACCATGGGGGGGTGGAAACCCCCGCACAAATGCAAACAGCTCTGTAGGAAACAGTTTTACATGTTTATGTAATCATCCTGCAAGTTATGTAATAGCTCGGTTTTTTTGGACAGTGGGAATTTGGGGTGGAGAAGCAGGTCCACGTTGCGTAGCAATCTCAAAAGAGGGAGTGTAGAGAAACCCCATCATCATTCTGGTCCCTTTTGCCATCGGGTTTCCTACCTGTTATCATTTCACCTGTTCACACGTGCCATCCAGAAAACGCCACACTCAACCTGAACTTCCTTGCGGGACAGGAGTGAGGGAGCCTGGAAAAAGGGAGATATTATAAGGTTCCCCTCGCACGTACGTGCTAGTCGTTCCCGACTCTAGGGGACGGTGCTCATCTCCGTTTCAAAGCCGAAGAGCCAGCGCCGTCCGAAGATGTCTCCGTGGTCATGTGGCCGGCGTGACTCAACGCCCGAAGGCGCACGGAACGCTGTTCCCTTCCCACCAAAGGTGGTTCCCTATTTTTCCACTTGCATTTTTTAACGTGCTTTCGAACTGCTAGGTTGGCAGAAGCTGGGACAAGTCACGGGAGCTCACTCCGTTACGCGGCGCTAGGGATTCGAACCGCCGACCTTTCCGATCGACAAGCTCAGCGTCTTAGCCCCTGAGCCACCGCGTCCCTAAATGTGAAGAGGTTGACCGAAAACCGTCCCTTAGGAAAGCCATATTTCTCAACGTTGATTTCTCAATCCGAAGACTTTGCAATTAAAATAGGCAGATGTACAGCTGCTCCCCTATAGTAGTCAATGAGACGTAGACATACCTAAGGATATTGCCTAAATATCCAAAAAAGAAAACAAGCTTGTTGAAAAAAGGCAAATGCAACACCCCCCCCCCCCCCCGATCTTTGGACTCCTCGCTTTCAACCCCATGTTATCTTTCCCGGAAAGAAAAAGAACCCACGGAGGCTGATTTAGCCTCACAGTGACTCCCAGCTGATTAAATATTGTTTTAATTGCTTCTGTGGAAGGCCTTAAAAAACAGCGCACGGTTACACGTTCCTCTTTGCTCGTTAAAACAAAATTCCTGGCAAGCCGATCTGTGCTTTTGGAAAATACCAGGGGAAGGGGAGTAGGGGGGGGGGGCACAGAAGAACAAGGCAGCCGGGGGGGGGGAGGGGAATAAAGAGTCTTTTCGAAATAAAACAAGCTTTGATTAGCTTTAAAGAAAATTAAAAAAAATATATCAGGGAAGAGCAGAGAATCTGGATCAGAAAAAAAAAAGAAAAGCTTGCATCTCCTCCATCAGTTAGCAAAAGGGTTTGCAGAACTTGGGGAAGGGGGGGGTTCCCTTGTTGCTATAGCAACCATTTTTTTTCACACGCCCTCCCCAAGGGAGGAGAATCTATTTGGCATCTCTTTGCAAAACAAAAAATACAAAAGAAAAAGATGCTGGGTTGGGGCTCATGCGCAAACATTTATCTGCCTGAGGCTTCCCCATAGTTTTAATTCGGCACCGGGTGGAAAAAAACGCCCTTCGTGCATGAGAAACCTAAATGGGTGCCTTTTTCTGCTACGTACAGGTAGGCAGTTCTCTGACATACGACCATCGAGTTCCAAGCTTCCGTTGCGAAGCAAGAGAATTGTTATGCAAGCTCTGCTCCATTTTACGACTATTTTTTTGCCGCCGTTTTTTAAGCGAATCGCTGCGGTGGATAAATAGCCCTAGCGCTTATATGCCATTTCACAGGGCTTTTGCAGCCCTCTCTAAGCAGTTTACGACAATCGGTGTCATTTGACCCACCTGGGAAGGATGGAAGGCGGAGTCAACCTTGAGCCAGTCAGGATCGAACTCCTGGCGGTGGGCAGGATTCTCATCAAGGGCCCTACTGCCTGGGGAATTCTGGGAGTCGAAGTCCACCCATGCTGGCTTTGTAAGCCTGGGTTTTGGGAGCCCACGTTATCTTTAAAGGTTGCCCAGGATGAGAAACACTGCGGCAGTCCGGAATAACAAGAGTTGGAAGGGACCTTAGAGGTCTTCTAGTCCAACCCTCGCCTTGGCAATTTTCAGCGGTGTGGCCTTGAGCAGGGAAAATTCCCACCACTGTCCCTGTTGGCCATAGCATTCTGGGATTTGAAGTCCCAAATCCATTGTATTGTATATTGTATTTAATAGATTTACCCATCTAGGAAGCGCCCTGGTAGGGGGGAATCCTGCAGGAAACACTCCGCCAAGGAGTATTCTTTTATTATTACAACCCCAATTAAATAAGTGGTGGGGTGGGGGGGAGAAGAAAAGATCCTCCAATTTCCCCCCATCTGTTCAACCCATTAATAGACAGATTTTACATCTCTCGCTGCATATAAAACGCGTATTCCTTTTGCAAACAGATGTCCCTAGGATGCGTTCAGAAAGGAGACCGAATAAAGAGGCTGGCATTTGTTTCTCAATCTCTATTCCTTTTTTTATTTCTCTTTTTTTAGAATTCATTGCCTTTGGTGTGCTCGAGGCAAAAGGCAGAATGTGAATCCTGCTCAGCCAATTAGGAATCATTCAAAGTTTTTCTTTCGCGACGCACCACAAGCACAGAAACAGAGGGAGATGGTGGGATATCAGTATCTGAATCAAAAGCATGGCACACCAGCGTAGAGGAATGAGCTACCCCTTTTCCCTCTTCACAGCATTTAAAGTTGTCAAATGTCTAGAAAGAGGAAACTGCTTCATAAGGAAAGGGGGGGGGGCTCAAATGGAGGCTGGGGTCTACAACCCATAATAGAAAAAAACCTGACTTAACAGGTATCATCCGTAGAATCTACCTGTGGCTCTAAAGCATGAGACGCCTGTAAATTTGAGAGGATTTCTGGCTGCAATGCCAGCGACTGAAATGCTACGTAGAAGAAACAGAATATTTGTACTTGGGGATTTAATTGTAGCGTCCTCGGTGATCTCTGAGCTCGGTTTTCTTGTAGATATTTCATGACCCAGCTAGGTAACACCATCAGTGCTAAAAGAGAGTGGGGTTGTGGATAGGAGAAAGGAGCAAGGCAAGAGGAGGAGAACTGGAGGGGGGTCCTTGGTGGTCTCTGAGCTTGGTTGTTTTCTCGTAGACGTTTCACGACCCTACTAGGTAACATCAAGAGCCAAGGTGGCACAGTGGTTAAATGCAGCACTGCAGGCTACTGCTAGATCAGCAGGTCAGCGGTTCAAATCTCACTGGCTCAGGGTTGACTCAGCCTTCCATCCTTCCGAGGTGGGTAAAATGAGGACCCAGATTGTTGGGGGCAATATGCTGACTCTCTGTAAACCGCTTAGAGAGGCCTGAAAGGCCTATGAAGCGGTATATGTCTACTGCTATTGCTATTGCTATCATCAGTGCTAGAAGGAAGTGGGGTTGTGGACAGGAGAAGGAGAACTGGGGGGGTCCTTGGTGGTCTCTGAGTTTGGTTGTTTTCTTGCGGAAGTTTCACGACCCAGCTAGGTAACACCATCAGTGCTAGAAGGGAGTGGGGTTTGTAGAGGAGAAAGAGGGGGGGGGGGAGGTAAGACTGTGGGGAGGAGGAGATCCCCATAAGTGGGAGCCAGGGGGAAGAGCGGCAAGGAGCCAAATGCCAAAAAAGGAGAATATTTGCAGCTCAGGGTTGAACTGGAGGGGGGGGGGAGTCCCTGGTGCTATCCGAGCTTGGTGGTTTTCTTGCAGACCTTCCTTGACCCAACTAGGGAACATCATCAGTGCTAGAAGGGAATGGGGTTTATGGAGAGGAGGAATAATAGAAGAGTTGTAGGCTCCTTGGTGCTCTCTGAGCTTGGTGGTTTTCTTGCGGACCTTCCATGACCCAACTAGGGAACATCATCAGTGCTAGAAAGGAATGGGTTTGTGGATGGAGAAGGAGAAGAGGAAGAGACAGGGAGAGGAGGAGGAGGAGGAGGGGAGGAGGAAGAGGAGAGGAGGAATAATAGAAGAGTTGTAGGCTCCTTGGTGCTCTCTGAGCTTGGTGGTTTTCTTGCAGACCTTCCATGACCCAACTAGGGAACACCATCAGTGTTATAAGGGAATGGAGTTTATGGAGAGGAGGAGGAGGAGGAGGGGGAATAATAGAAGAGTTGTGGGCTCCTTGGTGCTCTCTGAGCTTGGTGGCTTCCTTGCAGATGTTTCACGACCCAACTAGGGAACATCATCAGTGCTAGAAAGGAATGGGTTTGTGGATGGAGAAGGAGAAGAGGAAGAGACAGGGAGAGAAGGAGGAGGAGGGGAGAAGGAGGAGGAGGAGAAAGAGGAGAGGAGGAGGAGGAATAATAGAAGAGTTGTAGGCTCCTTGGTGCTCTCTGAGCTTGGTGGTTTTCTTGCAGACCTTCCATGACCCAACTAGGGAACATCATCAGTGCTAGAAGGGAGGGAGTGTGCAGGGAGGAGGAGGAGGAACAACTGTGGGGTCCTTGGTGCTCTCTGAGCCTGCTTGTTTCCTTGAAGACGTTTCGTGACCCAGCTAGGTAACGGCCTCAGTGCCAGAAGGCAGTGGCGTTTGCACCAATGAGGTGACTTAGTTGTAATCGTGGCTGTATTAAAAGAAAATCTGCAGGCTGTGTTATTTCTAGTGGCTGCTGCCCCATTCCATCGCAACTGCCCCCCACGCCCCCCGGAAGAATTCAAAGGGTTTGCCAGAATCTAAAGGCACAGTAATAACAAGTCACGTTTTTAATGCATTTACAAAATTTCGTCATGTACAAAAACAGCCGATTCAGAACGAAAAGCCGTTTTTTAAAACATTTTTACATCACGGCATTTGAACAGCACAACTTTCATGAAAAAGACGAGCATCGCTTTGTAAAAGAGGCCGCAGATTTTTCCCTTTTTTCAACGACGGGTATAAAAGAGAAAGGTTGAAAAGGGCAGGCGATTCCGGATAGCGACAGAGGCACGATTTGAGGACGATATTTGCACCAGGAGGCTGAGCTTAGAAAATTAAGGCTTGAGCCCCTGCCCTGTCCCACCCACCCCCACCCCCAAATATGCATACAAGTTCTTAAGGTAGGATGCTGTTTGAGGTTGAGGCTGGAGACTTGGAAAGGTCTCCCATTGGGTCTCTAAGAGATCAATGTTACCATAATAGTCATAGGATTCTACAGTCATAGGGCTGGGACTTTGGAGGTCTTCTAGCCTGACCCCTATACCGTATCCCAGTCAAATCATTGTCCAGTCTATTTTCAAAAAATCTCAATTGATAACAGTACCCACAACAAGGCAAGCTGTCCCGTTAATTAATTGCTGTCATTAGCGATAGTACCATTAGTTGAACTCGTAAATAATGTATATCTAATACAAGTTTAAGGGTCAACAGATCATTTGAATTCTCGTGAAAAGGAAAAAAAACTGGCTGGGGAATTCTGAGAGTTGGGAGTCCAGGCGCCTTAAAAGTTACTAAGGTTGTAAAAATACTGCTTTACAGGTACAGAGGGGGCGAGGCGTGCCCTTCTCAAGGGATACACCCCATCCAGGAAGTTTTAACAGGCCTTCACTGCAGCCAAGGTCCTTTTTTTTACAGGTAGTCCTCAGACTTACGACCACAATTGAGGCCAATGTTTCTGCTGCTGAGTGAAACGATAGCAAAGTGAGTTTTGACCACTTTTAAGACCTTTCTTGCCGCCGTTATTAAATGAATCACTGCAGTTGTTCAGCGAGCAGCCCGGTTATTAAGTTAATCTGGGCTTCCCTGTTGACTTTGCTCGTCAGAAGGCTGGTCGTAAAAGGAGGATCGCGTGACATACACACACACACACGGATGTCGCAACCATCATAAATGTGAAGCAGTTGCCAAGGGTTTGAATTTTGACCACGGGGAGGCGGCAACAGCCGTAAGTGTGAAAAAAAATGGCCCCGAGTCACTTTTTTTCCTCGGTCGTAACTTGGAAGGGTCACCGAGTGAAGCGTTGTAAGTCGAGGACTACCCGTGGGGCAGTTCCAACAGAACGCCTGCAGTTGGCTGACATAATACATGAGAAAGCCGAAGCCACAGAATTTTTGCAGCTTCCGCTTCGGGAAGAGAGAAAACAAACAAATAAACCACAATCTTCTCCCCCTTTTGCAAAAAAACCCTTTTTGAAAGTTTACACGGGAACCAAGTCTGATGTAAAACCGTCTTTTAAAGATGTGGCTGTGTCTGCGTTGTGGGTCTGACACGACACCCCGTTTCCGAGGTGGCACAGTGGTTAGAGGGCAGCACTGCAGGCTACTTCAGCTGATTGCTAGTTCTGCAGTTCGGCTGTTCAAATCTCACCGGCTCAGGGTTGACTCAGCCTTCCATCCTTCCGAGGTGGGTAAAATGAGGACCCGGATTGTTGTTGGGGGCAATATGCTGACTCTGTAAACCGCTTAGAGAGGGCTGAAAGCCCTATGAAGCGGTAGATAAGTCTAACTATTGCTATTGCTATTCCTCTCGGTCCCTGACCAAGAGGACGAAGTTACACGGAATCGCACGCCCTTAAACGGAGGCTTCCTTTGAACAAAGGACCACAAAACTGTACAAACTCACCCCGGGCCGTTCGGCTGGAACACAACACGCCAAAGTATAAACCCGAAGTCAATTGTCTTCCATGCGAACCCTGTTCCCTGGCTAGTCGGCAACCGTTACAATCGAATGCTGTGTCTTCAAATCTGGTTCTCCCCCCCCCCCAACCCGCTTCCTTTTTTTCCAAGGGGGCTTGGAAGAGAACAATCAGGGGCAGGGACCGGAATGAAGGCAGTTAAGATTAAAAAGCGTTGTGTCTCCGTCGGGAAAGCGAAGCGACACCCACAGAAACAAGAGCTTGGATGGCTAAAGATCATGTAATATTTTTACACACACAAAGGGAGAGGTTTTTTAATCCAACAATATACAGCAACACGAAGGCGGCCGAGTAGATGTGCTTATGTTATATATGCAAGTGCTGTACAATATAGATTTTTTTTTAGGACTGAGCTAGCAGGGAGAATTAAAGCTGGCCTTTATGGTTAAGCGTAATAAATAGAGACTTGCTGGAATACAACAAAAAACGAGTTTAGATATTAAATGTTAATTGCAGTCCTTAAGACGACGGTTAGGGTCACGGGAAGAAGCTTACAACGGTAAGGCGAAGGAGTGAAAATATAAACCTCCTGCAGGATCCACTGGGTGGATTAGACAAATGAATTTTTTTTTTAATCTGGCCATCAAAACTTTTATTCATTTCCCTCGGTTAAGGAGCTCTGTTATACCACAAGACGCTTCTTATTTAGTTATCGAAGAAACGTAGAGCTGTATAATACATTCGGCAAGGCACGCTTCTACAATAGGGGGAAAAAAGGACAGGTTTTGATAAATGCAATGGATTAGCACACTGGTGGCATAGTTCAGGTTTTAAGTACTACTTGTAAAGCGGTTTGTGCTGCTACTCGAGTGAGTTTTAGAAGTCACGTTACTGGACAGACCAAAGAAACCCCTGGCAAAGAAATGAATTAAAATATGTATATATGTTTCTGAGCTTTGCAGAGTTTGGCCCATTCCTCTTGGCAAGACTACTTAGAGAAATGTATCAGAAATAGAATAGAATGACAAGAGTTGGAAGGGACCTGGGAGGTCATCTAATCCAACCCCCTGCTCAGGCAGGAAACCCTACACCACTTCAGACAAAGGGTTGTCCAACATCTTCTTAAAAGCTTCCAGTGTTGGAGCATTCACAACTTCTGGAAGCAGGCTGTTCCACTGATTCATTGTTCTCATTGTCAGGAAATTTCTCCTTAGTTGCTTCTCTCCTTGATTAGTTTCCACCCATTGCTTCTTGTCCTGCCCTCAGGTGCCTTGGAGAATAGCTTGACTCCCTCTTCTTTGGGGCAGCCCCTGAGATATTGGAAGACTGCTATCATGTCTCCCTTAGTCCTTCTTTTCATTAAACTAGACCTACCCAGTTCCTGCAACTGTTCTTCATATGTTTTAGCCTCCAGTCCCCTAATCCTCTTTGTTGCTCTTCTCTGCACTCTTTCCAGAGTCTCCACATCTTTTCTACCAAAACTGGTATCCCAAATGAGCCTCTTTAAGATTTCCAAAGGATAAATGTAATAGTAGCTCGAATTATAAAATAAAAGTCCAACTGACCATCAAACTTTCCCTTTTTTTTTCAGCAGACAAACCTTTTTACAGCTTGCAAAACTCAAAAGATTCTTGGCAGAAGGCAACCTCCTATTTGGAAACGGTCAAAATGACGGATGCAGATGTTAACTGCTTCCAGGTGTGCCCGTAGGTAAGCCCTTAAAAAGAAGCAGCCTGAGAAACAGAAGTCTGTGGCTTTTAATGATTAAGACTGTCTTACTTTTACTTCAAACCCTGGAAACAAAAGCTAACCCTCTTCTCGGAAAGCAGCTCAGTTTTGCACAAAAATATACTACAAAAATGGAAAGTGTGGCCTTTAGAATGAGGGACACCACACCAGAAACACACCGCTGTAAATCTGAGTGATCTACACACACGGAGGTGGGTGGGTGGGTGGGTATACATGTTAGAATTCCCCTAACTGGAAGTCACAAAAGGTTTTTAAACTGGTTGTTGACTTGTGCTATCAGCGCATAGACAATCGCCTTGCATTTGATTGTCCCCACAGGATGCGGGGCATCCAGAGAAGAAGATAATAGGAAAGCCCTTCGTTTTATTACAAAATATGGTACCAAAATTCACCGTAAACATTTCTCATGCTTAAAAGATTATCCCTGAATAATAATTGCAAGGGTGGATAAGGCAGGACTTTGATTCATACAAAAGTGTGAAATGCCTGTATGCAAAAGAAAGGCACCCATAGTTAAATATAAACATTTTAGGATGGGGGGGAAAAAAGAAAAATAAACTCACATCAATGTTATTCACAGCCTTCTGCAAATTCACACCTATTCTATTCTAGCCTTAAAGGGGCAAATTACAGAGTTTATGGTTGGTGTTTTCTTTTTAATGCATTATGACATACATTGGTAAACCCCTATCCAAACTTAGTAGCTCCAAAACCATGATTTTTTTAAAAAAAAACAGCAATTAACTACCAGGCTATTGGGCATTTGATCCTTGCGAAGACCTTTTGTCAAAATTGTGCTGACTTTCCATTTTAGACAGGAAACCCTGGGGCAGTGAGGGGATTTAAAAAAAAAAATACAGATCTAATGTTAAACAGAATCAAAGATCTTTTTATCAAAGCGCTAAGCACTGAAGCGATGTCTCACTAAGCAGTAACAATTTCGTACAAAGCCATGTTCTTCTTCCGACCTCAGTATATCTCACCTGCTTTGATACATCTTGCTAAAAAGAAATATGGGTGTTTTTTTCTTCTTTGTATGACCTTCTAAATTTCAGTTTACAACTCTGGGTTTTTCTACACGAGGAAAGCTGAAGACAAGATCCCTTAAACAAGAGCTAAGATAACCAGTTGGCCAACACAACCTGAATGCTGGCAAACCTCTTGAGTATGTAGCTGGCTCCTTATACAGTGGTGGCCAAAATAGTGGGAAACCTTTTGGGAAAAGTGTATTTTTGAGGTTTGATGGCTAATAACCCCACATACCATAAAACTTTATATCAATGGAAAGATAATTTAATCAAGAATTTAATGCAATAACATTTTTGAAGGATTTGCTATTAGAATTGCAGATATTAAAGAAGAAAAGTGAAATACATAGAAAAAAAATGAGACGTACAAAAATCACATCTGACAAATGTCCTCCTCTCAGCTTCAATACATGACATCATGTATTGAAGCAGTTATTGATGACATCAATAACTGAATCCTACTGTGATCTGACTGGCTCATTGCCAAAACAAGATGACCCCTGATTGGCTCTCTAAACACTCATGCTCATTGGCTGCAATCAGAAGCCAATGAGCTACCTGGTTCTCAACCTAAGCAAGCTGTGCTTCCTTTTTTTTCTGGTTATTTGGCTATATCATTTCACTGAATACAGATAATTGAACAAACTGTTGTTCGTTGCATTACATTCTTGATTAAATTATCTTTTCATTGATATATAATTGCATGGTACTGCTCCAAAAAAAAAAAGTGGTATTATTAGCCATCAAACCTCAAAATTACTGTACACTTTTTCCCAAAAGATTTCCACAATTTGGGCCACTATTGTACTGACCTTGGAATTATGACCCTGTATTTGCCATGTATTGTCTTAAAAAGAACCCTCGGCGAAGAAATGAAATATATATAACCGGATTCATTATTTCAGCACCCAAAACTAGTTTTAAGGCTGACAGGTATGGAAGGCCAGAAGGTTCTGGCACTCTTGCAGAATAAGGTTAATTCACACAGACGCCTCTGTTGCGTTTCCCAACAACTTTGGCTTTTTCAAAAGCCGAGAGGAAATCTTATGGGTTCAGTTGTGCTCTTGGGTTGAGGAGCGAGGCAGAAAACGCGCTTCAGCTTCTGCAATTCTTCTACTTCTGCTTCCCAGCTTTCCTAACTTCAAGGCACAGCGTGGATCTCTCGGAGGGAAGAAACACCCAAGTGCTGACAGATTGGCCTATAACGGGGTCAGGTTTCCCCTGGGGTGGAATCCCGTTTCCGCTCACTGCAACATTATGTCCTTAAGGTTCTCCTGGAGGATTGTGTCCTTCACCGCGTGGAAGACGAAGCGGATGTTCTCGGTGTCGATGGCGGTGGTGAAGTGGTGGAAAAGGGGCTTGCTGCGGTTCCGCCTCTTCCGGTCGAAGCACTGGACCAGGTAGCGCTGGACGTCTTCCAGGCGGTGAGGGTCGCCCCTGAAGTCCGAGAAATACTTCTTGATGCTGACCGTCTTGACTTTGTCCACCAGGAGGTCCATTTTGTTCAGGAAGAGGATGATGGAGACGTTGAAGAAGAGCTTGTTGTTGACGATGGTCTCGAAGATGTTCATGGACTCCACCAGCCTGTTGGTGCGCCGGTCTTCCATCAGGACCTGGTCGTATTCGCTGGAGGAGACCATGAAGAGGATCGAGGTGATGCCGTCGAAGCACTGGAACCACTTTTGGCGCTGAGACCTCTGCCCGCCCACGTCCACCATCTTGAAAGGGATCTTCTTAATGATGAAGTCGTGCTCCACGATCCCTTTGGTGGCCTTCCTAGCCAGCAAGATGTCTTGTTTGCTGGGGAAATAATTCTGCAGAAAGAAGAAGAACAAGAAGAACAAGAAAGAAAGAAAGACACGGGTAGTAGGAGAAAGATCACACTTCGAAAAGGGAGTTAAGTTCGCCAAAGGAGCGTTTGGATAAGGGGTGTAAAACTCAAGGCCCGGGGACCAGATCTGGCCCACGGGGCCACCCTGGAAACATCCATGGACCCGTGGTGCTCCCGAGCTCCGTTTTTGGCCACGGCAGCCTTCTCCAACCCTCTGCCAGTGAAAACGGAGCTCGGAAGGGCCGCATGCTGGCAGAGTGTTTGGGCCACACAACAGGTGCCAACACAAGTGACGTTGAGCTGGCCACACCTACCATGGCCACTACCCCCCCTCAACCCCACCTCCCCATCCCCAGGGTCAAACACAACCCTGATGCGGCCCTCAAATCGAGTTTGACACCCCTTGGTCTACATACACTGCGGTGGAATGAAGATCCTGGAACTGAAGCTGGGAAGGCTAAACTAGAGGCAAATCTTGTTCAGATGCCAAGGTTGCGTCTGGGTTTGTGTTCTCAGCTCACTTTTATCTCAGGTTATTTCCCCCCCCTCCCCCCATTTGCTTGAAGTGAGGGTTAGCAAACTTAATCTGAAGGATGAATTCCAGTAGTTTGCAAACCTTTGCAGCCTGGCTTTTGCAGCCTCTGAAATTACGTGCCACCCTTCCTACACAGGGAGTAAAATCCAGAGCTTCTGATAAAACTAGGTTTCGCTGATGTGGAGATTGGCAAACTGTCACTGCTACTACAGGGAGCCTGTCTCAACAATGGATGCATTCATCATGCCTTGGGGTTTTTTTAAACAGCGGGCACAAAACATACTTTTTCCCTCCCAGAGGAAGGACTCCAAAATATAAGAAATGATTTGTCTCCTTCAGAAGAGATGTTATTTACTAAATCTACATGCTCAAACATCCAGTTTTATGAGTTTGAGGAACATTTTCCACTGCTGTTACTTCTCTTATCTATGACTGGAATGTGTATGACACAAATAGAAAATCTTACCAACTGGCCAATCCGATCCAGATTATCCAGGAAATATTTTACTGATTCACCCTGTTGAGAAAGAGAAGAAGGGTATATTTACTTATGGTTTACATCCTGCCTTATTTCAACAAGCTCTTGAGCAGCTCACAAGAGTTATATTTAGATTAAAATGTCCCATGGTTAGGAAACACGGAGGACTTTATTTGCCCAATGTTCCTCTGAAAAAGCCACGTTTTCACCACATCAGGATTTTAATACCCCTTGAGTTGTACTCGGAACGATACTGGCAATTGATGTATCCTGTTGAAATGTTTCTCATCTGCCAGAATGCAAGCTGCTGCGTTCTGTACCAACTAACTGAAGTTTTGGAATCCTTAGCTTAGAATAACAGAGTTGGAAGGGACCTCTGAAGGTCTTCTAGTCCAACCCCCTCCTTGAGCAGGAAACCCTACATCAT
Organism: Thamnophis elegans; assembly: GCF_009769535.1. Lineage (NCBI taxonomy): Eukaryota > Metazoa > Chordata > Lepidosauria > Squamata > Natricidae > Thamnophis > Thamnophis elegans. The sequence continues at coordinate 3,342,028 of NC_045554.1, forward strand.
TTCATACAAATGGTTATCCAACATCTTCCTAAAAACGTCTAATGTTGGTGCATTTACAACTTCTGGAGGCAAGTTGCTCCATTGTTTAATTGTTCTCACTGTCAGGAAATTTCTCCTCAGTTCTAAGTTGCTTCTCTCCTTGATTAGTTTCCACTCATTGCTTCTTGTTCTACTCTCAGGTGCTTTGGAGAATAGCTTGACTCCCTCTTCTTTGTGGCAGCTCCTGGGATATCAGAAGACCTGCGTTTCTCACCGTGCCTTTGCAACAGACGAACAGAGTGACAGAGTTGGAAGGGACCTTGGAGGTCTTCTAGTCCAACCCCCTGCTCAAGCAGGAAACCCTACACCACTTCAGTCAAAGGGCTGTCCAATGTCTTGTTAAAAACCTCCAGTGTTGGAGCATTCACAGCTTCTGGAAGCCACTGTCTATTGGAGATGTTCAATCATCCAGCTCAGAACTCAAGAAGCTCCTTAATTCCAGCTTGCTCCTCTCCTTGATTAGTTTCCACCCATTGCTTCTTGTCCTGCCCTCAGGTGCTTTGGAGAATAGCTTGACTCCCTCTTCTTTGGGGCAACCCCTGAGATATTGGAAGACTGCTATCGTGTCTCCCCTAGTCCTTCTTTTCATTAAACTAGACATGTTCAGTTCCTGCAACCGTTCTTCATTATGTTTGAGCCTCCAGTCCCCTAAACATCTTTGTTGCTCTTCTCTGCACTCTTTCTAGAGTCTCCACATCTTTTCTACATTGTGGCAACCAAACCTGGATGCCATATTCCAAGTGTGGCCTTACCAAGGCATTATAAAGTGGTATTAACACTTCACGTGATCAACTTAAATCATTTTAGAATCATCCCAATTACAAGGCAATCAAAGCAGCGGTTTCTGCAAAAACAGAAGAGCTTCGTTTATGTTAAGAAATGTAAACAACAGTACAAGTTCTGGGATCAAGTGCATCGTCACAGAACTGGCCGCACTGCTTCAGAACCAGACGTCTGATCTGGAAAAACCAACCTTTGGAAACATATTTGCATTGCTTGGATCCCTTTATGGGGTAGTTCGTAAGCCGAGAGCTGTGTACACAATTCCGGGGAAGAGAATGTACGCAGCAGGCTGTAAAATAAAATAGCTTTGTCTTTAGGCCCTTAGGACGGGCCATGGTATATTCTTGGGATATAATACAATGGCTCATTCAGTTGTTTCCTCATTACCTGGGCAGGAGTTGTTTTCCCTATGCAAAGTAAAATACAATAACAACCATCACCTCACAATACAGAAGTGAATTGCTCTTGTTTATCCTGATTGCTTACAAGATAAAGCAACCTGCAGGTGGTTTCCATTAAAGCACAAAACATCCACTTCAAGACCCTAAACTGTTTTTTAGGTGGCTCCACAGAAGGAACACGTAGAGTAGTGGTCACCAACCGGGGGTCCGTGAGAAAATTTTGGTGGTCTGCAGAAAAACTATTTGCATTTTTTATATTGCACCAAATCAGGGGTCCTCAAACTACGGCCCCTGGGATGGATACGTGCAATAAATGTTTGTGTTGCTGCAGAGAGTCTCCCCCTTCGAAGTCTTTTTGTGTGGGTCAGAGAGGGGGCAGAAATTCCGACTTGGGGTCTGCTTCGGCCTCCTGGTGGGGGGCTTTGGGCGAAGGCTGGAGGGAAGCACCGTTGGTGGTGAAGAGCCGGAGGGCCTCGTTCCGGTGGGACTGCATCATGGCCTGGAACTGGCTGACCATCTCAGCCTGCTAAGCCTCCAGGTGCTGGTACCTGGCCTTGCACTCCCGCAGGTCTTCCCTCTGCTTGGAAAGCCCATGCTCCTAGTCCTCAGTGAGGTGCTTCTGGTAAGCCTCCTTCTCGGTCAGATCCAATTTGAACTGAGCTTTCTCGCGGTGGCTGCTTAGCTCCAGCAACTGCTTCCTGTTGGCGCCCTAAGGAGCCCGGGCGGGCGGGCGAGGAGCGGCTGGGAGAGGTGAGTAGAGGCCGGCGAGATGCCCCTCGACATGAGTGACATCAAGTTGGCCACGCCCACCAAGTCACATGACCACCTCGCCACGCCCACCCAGTGGTGATTAGGCAAATCATATTAGTGGCCTGTGGGATTTAAAATTATGAATTCAGTGGTCCCTGAGATCCAAAAGGTTGGTGACCCCTGACATAAGAGCATAGCTGGCTGGGGATTTCTGGGAGTTGAAGTCCACAAAATTTAAAGTTTCCAAGGTTGCAAACCCCTGCCTCGGAGCTACGCATCGTTCCACCGTTCTCGTATTTCTCAAGCAAGCAAAATATATTCCAATTTTAACTGTACTTATTTGTAATGGTCCCTTACAGGGTTATTTTTTACCTTGCGATATTATTGTGTTATTTTTGTCTTTGTGTTTCGTTTGCTCACCAACAAGGGTTGAAGGCAGTCAGCATTTATGGCAATTAGTGTACAGTACGCGAAACAACCAGATCTACGAGCAATCTTAACTCCTGGATAACATCCAAGATTAGACCACAATTTTTTACACACGTCAGATCTTAAAATGGGAACAATTTAATCCAACTTGATCTAGTGCTCTTATCGGATTTGACGGGGATTGAGGTGCATTTCTTCATTCTTAAACCCTCCATCGTACCAACAATGTCTTAAAATCATTAACCCCTCTGTTGTCCTTGAGTTGGTGGGAAAACATATCTGGAATATCAATTCCAGCTGAAACCATGAAACTGCTTTGCAAGTTCGCTTCTATACGTTCGATCCGTGATGGCGCTGGTGTCCCTCCTGCCAGTCAGCCGGTTTTGGGGTCACTGCTGCGCATGCGCAGGGCACATGTGGGAGACATGCGTATGCACAGGGAGCATGCGGGAGGGGGATCACGTGCGCACATGTGGGATGGGGTGCACTCAGAGGGGTGGGTGGGTGTGTGTCACACCCATATGTACGAGGGGGACGGACACACAGAGCGGGGGGATCACACACGCATTGTATTTTGGCACTCGGTACCAAAAAGGTTAGCCATCCCTGCGTTAGATAATTCTCAGATCATTGCATATATATAGTGTCACAGATTCGATTCCTAGTAAGGGTATGGCTAGCTGATGAGCTAAATAGCTTGAAATAGTTTGAAATAGATCTATACTAGTCTCCCTTTATTTATTTATCAGCTCAAATACAACACAAATGTAACAAAGGCAACAGTAAAAATATTGGCTTTCTGTTTGGATGGTCTCTTGTGATGAGCCGATAGACAGAAAGGAAGCAGTATGCCTCCTCCCATATTTGGGCACACCAAGGGTTGTGACACTAAATACATACCTATTTCCTTGGCTCAGCTGATAAAGGAGGAGAACCTTGTGGCTTAGTGGTTAACACAATTGCTTAATATGTAATACAGCACAGGTTCGAATCCCAGTAAGGGTATGGCTAGCTGATGAGAGCTAAATAGCTTTAAATAGATCTATACTAGTCTCCCTTTATTTATCAGCTCAAATACAACATACATACATACATGCATGCATGCATACATACATACATGTTGTATTTATATGTTGTATATATATATATTACAGCTAAAGAGTTAACATAAAAATATAGATGATTCATTTTCACTTTATATCTCCCTCTTCTCGTGCATCCTGAGTCAGTCCGGCCAACTGGGACAACGGAGGAGGAGGAGGAGGTGCCGTCCCCATCGTTGAACAGCAGCCATGAGTCATCTCACATCTGGGAATTTGAAAACCCAGAACTGGGAACTACAGCCCCTGAAATTATCCTGCTCCCACACTTGAGCATTGCTCCAACTTTTTTATCTTGTTTATTTCGGACCGATATTGTGACGCTGCTTCTTGCTTTCATCTTTGAAAGAGCGCTGGTCCAATTTAGAGTTATAAAGTATAGAAATTCAGGCGGCTCACATCCCAGGTCAGTGATGGCGAACCTTTTAGGGACCCAGTGCCCGAACTGCAACCCAAAACCCACTTATTTATTGCAAACATGGCAATTTAATCTGAATAATGAGGTTTTACTACCCAAAATAACGATAAAATAACACAGAGTTCAGCTAATTGTTCTAAGATAAAGGTGATAAATGCACTTTCATGCACCCTCATTTTATTTTTGGCTTTTCAAATATTACGCAATATTTTTCAAACATTACCTCTGGAGCTTTGCATAATTCCCGACCTTTGGCCCTTCCGGCACGCCCTAAAAAGTTGGCATTTCCAGCTAGCCGGCCTGGCCTGAATAAAATTATTAATTTTAATTGTTAATTTTAATCTAATTTCTAAATCTCATTGTAAATGTCTATTGGTTTTTTTTGGATATTCTATTTAATTTTCCTTTTAACTTTTGTAATATGTGTTTTTATGTTGTACGCCGCCCTGAGTCCTTTGGGAGAAGGGCGGCATAGAAGTCCAATAAACCTCAAACCTACGTTTAGCGACAATAAAAAAGAAAAACTTTTGTAATATCATTTCTTTCCCTCCCTCCTCCTCTTTCTCTCTCTCTCTCTCTGTTCCCCCTCTTTCCCTCCACGTTTTTGTTTCTCTCTCTCTCCTTCCCTCTTTTTTTTCTCTCTCTCTCTTCCCCCTTTCCCTCCCCATTTTTGTTTCTCTCTCTCTCTCCTTCCCTCTTTCTCTCTCTATTTCTCTCTCTCCACCTCTTTCCCTTCCTATTTTTGTTTCTTTCTCTCTCTCCTTCCCTCTTTCTCTCTCTATTTCTCTCTCTCCCTCTCTCCCCTAGTGGGAGAAGGAACCCCTGAACTGGTGCTGGGAATCTGATGTCTGTAGGCTGATAAACCCAGGAGCAGCTAGGTAAAATCATATTGATTTAATAAAACAGAGAGGTGGCAGCTATACAAGAATATTCTGCTTTAGCACGAAAGTGCAGGTAGTCCTTGGCTTAACGATTCACTTAGTGACCATTCGAAGCTACAACGGCACTGAAAGAAATGACTGGTTTTCACACTTATGACCATTGCAGCAACCTCCTCATGGTCAGGCGGTCGAAATTTGGATGCGTGGCAAACCGACTCATATTTACGACCGTTGTAGGGTCCCAGCATCATGTGATCCCTTTTTGCGACCAAGTCAATGGGGAAGCCAGATTCCTGCAACTTAACTGCAGTGACTCCCTTAACACCGGTGGCAATAGAGGTCGTAAAATGGGGCAAAACTCGCTTAACAATGGTCGCGCTCCATCAACAGAAATCTGGGGCTCGATTCTGGTCGTTAGGTCGAGGACTCCCTGTTATTTAGAAACAAAAACACTAACTGGAGTGCGGAAGTACTGCAAACAAATCTCTTTTTAATGCATGCCAGCTGCCCACAGAGAGCTATGCTGCGTGACTTATCCCAGAGCAAAGTTATGAGCCCCACAAATGTTGTGACATTATAGTTCTGAATGAGCAGTTTCCTGCCACGCTAAGGCTATAAATAGGACACATCTCTCACCATCACCTAAAATTAGAATTATCGCTGCCACGGCTCCATGCTTTCTGAATGGATGGCCCCCACCACCACCACCACACACACAAACACACCTTTCGAAAGATGGATTCTGAGTTCAAAATGCTGACGCTGATCTCACACCCAGGACTCCCCCCTTTTATAGGGCTATCTTATCATATTGTTAAGATAATCCTAGACTAGGGCTCACAATCGCGATCAAATAAAACATTAATGTTAAGGTCCAGCCCCGATTAGAACGTGTGTGTGTGTTGTGAATTTTAAACTATTTTTTTTTAAAACTTATTTTGCTTTTCTTTTTTTCTTCTTTCATTGTAAGCCGCCCGGAGCCCTCCGGGATTGGGCGGCCTATAAATTTAATAAATGAAATGAAATGAAAACAGAACAAATAAAATAAACCCACGAGCCAACACCACATCGCTCAGGCACAGCACCACATAATCTTGCCATGTTGTGACAATGGCCGTTTATGGGCAAGACCTAGGAGATTCCATGGGGGGCAATGGAAACAAAGTGAAGTTAAGTGAATGAGGAGGTTTTTTTTTTTAAGGCCATGGGTAACACTGAACTCTGGGGACGTGGTGGCTCGTTGGCTAAGATGCTGAGCTTGTCGATCAGAAAGGTCGGCGGTTCGAATCCCTAGCGCCGCATAACGGAGTGAGCTCCCGTGACTTGTCCCAGCTTCTGCCAACCTAGCAGTTCGAAAGCACGTAAAGAAATGTGAGTAGAAAAATAGGAACCACCTTCGGTGGGAAGGGAACAGCGTTCCGTGCGCCTTCGGTGTTGAGTCATGCCGGCCACATGACCACGGAGATGTCTTCGGACAGCGCTGGCTCTTCGGCTTTGAAATGGAGATGAGCACCGCCCCCTAGAGTCGGGAACGACTAGCACAGATGTGCGAGGGGAACCTTTACCTAACACTGAACTATGGTAAATGGATTGTTTTTTTTTTCCAAAATAAGGCCCTAGCGTGCATTTCAGCTAAGCCTCTGAATAAGATGTTGACACGTTGACATCACAGGCGGTCCTTGACTTATGACCACAGTTGAGCCCAACGTTTCGGTTGCTGAGTGAAACATCTGTTCAGTGAATTTTGCCGCATTTTACCGCTGTGAAGTGTATCACTGCAGGTGTTAAGTTAGTCGCACGGTTGTTAAGGGAATCTGGCATCCCTATTGACTGCCCGTTGGAAGGTCGCAAAAGGGAATTCACATGACACTACAACCGTCATAAATACGAGCCGGTTGCCAAGCAGCTGATCACATGACCATGGGAATGCTCCACTGGTCGTGAGAAAAACAGTCGTATGCCACTTTTTTCCAGTGAGGTCATAACTCTGAACTGTTGTGAGTCAAGGACTTCCTCTACAGCAGGGGTCTCCAACCTTGGCAACTTTAAGACTTCCGGACTTCAACCCCCAGAATTCCTCAGCCAGCTTTGTCAAGCTTTGGTGGCTGAGGAATTCTGGGAGTTGAAGTCTGGAAGTCTTAAAAGTTGCCAAGGTTGGAGACCCCTGCTCTACAGGGTTAAAGCAGTGTTTCGCAACCTTGGCCACTTGAAGATGTCTGGACTTCAACTCCCAGAATCCCCTAGCCAGCATTCGCTGGCTGGGGAATTCTGGGAGTCGAAGTCCAGACATCTTCAAGTGGCCAAGGTTGAGAAACACTGAGTTAAAGGAATCCAAATTCAAACTACAACACACAGAATGCTGTGAATTCCCACCTAGTTCTCTATACTGGACAACAGTTCCTTAAATGTTAACAGTCAACACTCAAGTTAACAGCAAAAAAAACCAGCATGGCGATTTACAAAGATTTCGCCTTGGGTTTCGCCTCCATTTTACACCCTACATCAGGGGTAGTCAACCTTTTTATATCTACCGCCCACTTTTGTATCTCTGTTAGTAGTAAAAGTTTCTGACTGCCCAGCGGTTCCACAGTAATGGTGATTTATAAAGTAGGGAAGTAACTTCACTTGATAAAATTTATAAAGCAGAGTTACAGCAAACACCTACATGTCCACCATGAAAGCTGGAACGCCCACTAGTGAGTGGTAGGGACCAGGTTGACTACCACTGCCCTACATAATAAATAAATAAAATATATTTTATTTATTATCATCCCCCAAAGCAATACTTCGCACCACTTCCTGGATCTTGTCAATGGGTTCACAGCTTAGCTATGCATAGAGACAACTGTGGCGATACAATGCTAATATATAGAATAGAATTCTTTATTGGCCAAGTGTGATTGGACACACACGGGATTTGTCTTTGGTGCCGATGCTTTCAGTGTACATGAAAAGACATGAAAAGATACATATTTGGTATACTTTACTCCAATAAGCAATCTTCCGCATTTTGACTATTTTTTACGTGCTTTTAATTTGCAGTTCGGGTTAAACAGGTGATTTAACCGTGACCCGTCAAAACCGCGGTCCACTAAAGCGCGCCCGATTAAAGCGCGTACCTGACGTCATCAGCAGTGCGACAAATAAAATTAAAAATAAATTAAATTAAAATTAAAATTAAATTAAAGCAAGCCGATTCACATAAAGGGTTAGGTTTAGGTTTAGGTTAAGGGTTAGGTTTAGGGTTACGTTAAGCGTTAGGGTTAGGTTAAGGGTTAGCGTTAGGTTTAGCGTTAGGTTAAGGGTTAGGTTTAGGGTTAGCTTAAGGGTTAGGCTTAGGGTTAGGTTTGGGGGGGTTAGGTTTAGATTTACGCGTTAATTTTAAGTTTACCGCTCACAGCGTGCTGTGATGATGTCATGTACGCGCTTTCGTCGAGCGCGCTTTAGTCTACGCGGGTTTGTGGTGGAACCGATTTAACTGCTGATGTATAGCATTATTATTTTCCTTTTTGGGGGGGACGGAGGTTCTTTCATGGAACCTCATATCCTGTGATGACACGGAAGTAAGCCAGAGTGGGGAAACGGAAAAACATCTGGAAGGGCAGAGCCGAGAGATATGGCTATGAAAAAGCTGAGCTTGACTGGATGGATTTCACCAAGCCTCAAGGTGTTGTTGGGCTGTTTACAAATGGATTAAACTGAGTTCCCTTGGGATCGTGATTACATTTCGTGCTTACATTTCTCAAGGAGCTAATTTAGGATTGTGGCCCCGAGCGCAGTGATCTGCTCACAGGTTTGAAGGCGAGGCTGTTTTGGGGTTTAGCCTTTCCAGCAGAAATATACTCCTCACGCCTGCTCAAAAAAAGGATGCAAACCACATAACCCTAAAATTTAAGAAAGTTTTAGAGCCACTGTGGTCTACAGGTTGTAACACCAGGCTATAAACCAGGAGATGGTGAGTTATAGTTCTGCTTTAGAGAGGAAATCCAGCTGGGTGACTTTGGGCCAATCACCAAGAGCCAGTGAGTTCTAGCCCCGCCTTAGGCTATGAAAGCCAGCTGGGCGACTTTGGACCAATCATTAGGAGATGGTGAGTTCTAGTCTGACTTTAAGCATGGAAGCCAGCTAAGTCACCATCATGCCAGTCACCAGGGGACAGTGAGTTCCAGTCCCCTCTTAGGCATGAAGACCAGCTGGGTGACTCTGGTGCCAGTCACCAGGGGACAGTGAGTTCCAGTCCTCTCTTAGGCATGAAAACCAGCTGGGTGTCTCTGGTGCCAATTCCCAGGAGAGAGTGAGTTCTAGTAGTCCCACACTTAGGAATGAAAAACAGGCTGGGTGATTTTGGGGCAGTCTCTCTCTCCCAAGCCCACCCATCGTACAGGATAATTGTTGTGGGGAAAATAGGTGCTGGGTATGTTGAGTTATTTGTAAAAATAATAAAGGTGAGAGATAAACAATGTCCAAACATCAGCATTTATGGCTTTGGCTACACTAAAGAGCTACCGAATAAGGTTCTAGCGTTCTGATGACTCACAACGAAATGTATTGCACACACTTCCCGCACATTCTCCCTAGAGGTTTCCTAATTTTATTTGCCTGACTTCGATGGATAAATGGAGCTCAGTCCACAAACCTCTTTCGGGGAGTCAGGAGGGCGACTTACCCTCTTAGGACACATCTGTACATTTATTTGGGACCAGGGCCAACGGAAGCACAAATCAGCCACAGTCCCAAACTGCAGAAATCAAGGTGGGAAACAAAGGTTTGAAATTGTGCTCCTCAAATAAGGCTTTCCGGAAAACACCGACTGGCTAAAAGCTTTATTTTTTTTTAAAGATACGTATTAAAAGTAAACAGCCAAGCGAGTTACAAAGTTGCTTCACATTTGAAACAAGAGTTATAAAAATTAAATACATACATACATACATACATACATATTTAATTTTTATAACTCGTTTCAAATGTGAAGCAACTTTGTTATATATATATTTGTGCGTGTGTGTGTGTGTGTGTGTTGTATTTGTGCTGATAAATAAATAAAGGGAGACTAGTATAGATCTATTTCAAGCTATTTAGCTCTCATCAGCTAGCCATACCCTTGCTGGGATTAGAACCTGTGCTATATTGTGGCTTAGTGGTTAACACATCTGCCTAAGATGCAATACAGCACAGGTTCTAATCCCAGTAAGGGTATGGCTAGCTGATGAGAGCTAAATAGCTTGAAATAGATCTATACTAATCTCCCTTTATTTATTTATCAGCAAAAATACAACACAAATGTAACAAAGGCAACAGTAAAAATATTGGGTTTCTGTCTGGATGGTCTCTTGTGACGAGCCGATGGACAGAGAATGGAAGCAGTGAACTTCCTCCCATATTTGGGCATACCAGGGGTTGTGATTTTAAATACATACATACATACATATATACATACATACATACATACATACATACATACATACAGGACAACCGATGCAAGCAAAAAAATAAATAAAAAACGGTGGATTTTATGACAGCAAACTTTTTGGTTATGAAACATGACCCTGGGGACACATTTTTATATTGTTGTTTTTTTTTTTTTAAAAAAAGAAAAATAAGAAATCTACAGAAAGTTACAGTGGCCTAAACAATCAGCCAAAGAAGTTCTTAGTTTGTCAAGTAGAGACCTAAAAAAAATCGGTTGCCTCAATGTGCAAACATTGCTACAAGTGTCAAATTTCCATGGAAGTCGCCTATACCCACGATGGGTGAAGAGGCGTCAAGTACAAGTACAAGTACAAGTAGAGACCACATCACAGAGTTTTTAGCGACTGAAGACTTAATGGAAAACCTGCAAATATGCGACTGCACTTGCGACTGTTGGAAATAACAACAGACACACACATACACACACACAAAGATTAACTGCAATTGAGATTTGGAGTTGTGACGGCCTCCCCTGCAGTCACGTGTTTACAAATTTTGGGTGCTTGGCAATCCACCCCACATTTAGGGCTATTGGTTGTGTCCTGCGATCATTTGCAATTATTATTATTATTTTTTGCTAGAAACTGGTGTTTATTTCAAGTTTTGGGCAAAAAAAAAAGCCCTTTGAAAATGATGGGTTTGCTTAACAATCACTGTAGAACAACCAGCCTGACTTATGATTGCAATTTTTATTCAATTACGGTCGTCAGCCCAGGTCTGCCTATACTGGGTTGTGTTTTGGGGGGGAGGTGGGGGGTGGAATTTCCATGCACTCTACTAATCTCAGAGCGACACGTATGTCAATAATATGTGCCCCAAAGTTGCTTCGATTTATTTCGAAGCAACTTTCAATCTTCCAAAGCCACACAAGTTTTAGGTTTCTTTCCAGTCTAACCAATTTAAAAGTGGTAGAACGGCATTCATATGATAATGTTGTTATTATGTCTTCTTGCTTAACAAGGAAGTGGTCCAATTTTACCGGAAACAATTCCATGGAAGCTTGTATTGACAAATGCAAACAAAGGAGGCATTAAAAATGCCCTATGATTTTTTTCTCTGTTTAAAACAAAGCTCACATTCCAGTTCAAAGCTTTTGCTGGAAGGCCCACATTTGTTACTTTAGAAGCCACTTTAGACAGATTTCTAAACAAATTTCCAGATGAATAAATTCTATGATTTCACGAACCATTTCCCTTCTCTTCAACGCAAGAAGTCTTAGCCATGCTAATGAAGTGAGCTGCAACTCACAATACTGCATGGTTTTTAATTAAATAATAATAATAATAATAATAATCTAATAAAATGTTACCAGATACCTCCTGATTTTTGGCTACCATAAAGTAACACAGCTCTCTTGCTACAAGATGCTCCTTCTTACACAAGTGAAGAGACTGGACACAGAATGTTTTTTTTTAATCTACTTCAATACAGCACACTACGTATTTCACCTGGTTTGATATTTCTATTCACTGTGTACCTTTACACAAAGAAAGTGGAAGTTTAAAATAGGAAGCAAACGGTTGCATATTGTTCTACTGATAGCAGCAGTCATGATATATTACACGGGAGTTACCAGGCCCACCACAAGAAACACCATTAAAATGTATTCAATATTGGCACCAATGTGACACAAGCAATCATCCATTTTGTAAATCAACGCACAAAAGTTATCCACACCTATCCGCATTATTTGCGGCCTCCCAATCGTTTATATTTTGCTCCCTATTTTGTTGATGCTCACAAATATTCTCAAGTTCTGAATGGCTCTTCTTGGACTATTATTTTGTCTACACAATGGAAGGAAGGAAGAAAGGAAGGAAGGAAGGAAAATAAACCAGGTAGGAAGGACAGAAGGAAAGAAGAGAAAGGGAAGGAAGGAAAGAGAAAGAAGGAAAGGAAGGAAATCAGAAAAATAAAAAAGCAAAGCTTTTTTTTTAAAAAACCACCAACATATCTTGATAGAATGAGCTTGAGAGTTTTAGTGTTGACAAAATCATAAACGCAATGTCTACACCTCAAAAGGAAATGTTATAAATTTTGTGGGGAGAGGGATTTGATCATACTAAATGGAGAGAAGGCATAGGTATCTTTGCAATCCGCTTGAAGCTGCAACTACTTACTCTAGAACAGTGGGGGTCTCAACCTTCCTAATGCAGGAATGCAACCTTTAATACAGTTAGTCATGTTGTGGTGACACCCAACCATTCCGTATTTTTTCAAAACGATGTGTCTTCCGATGGTCTTAGGTGACCCTTGTGAAGGGTCCCGACCCACAAGTTGAGAACCATTGTTCTAGAATAGGGCCCTTCTGCATCTTGCTTAGATAGTTCAGGGCCAGTAAAATGATAGGATACCGTTTTAAATGGGAGAAGCATTTAGGAAATGGGGTGGGGGTGGGGGTGAGGGTACAACTAGCTTTTGGTCCAGTTTACTCACCAGCTGGTATTCACTTCGACGGCTGAAGGCTTCCTTGATCCCAGAATCCCTCCACAGGCCTGTCAGAGCTGGTACATACAACTGGAACACGGAGGGCTCAATGAACATGCCTGCTTTATTTTCAAAGGCCATTAGGAACATGGCATGTTTCTCGTTTTCCGCGTACTGCCAAGGAATGCCCAGTTTGTCCCGTGCATCGACGAGAACCCTGCAGCCCTAAAAGCAACAACGGAGAAATAGACATCAGCTCCCATGCTGCCCATCTATGCGCAATCTTTAACACACTAATAGAACCACATGGGCTTGACTTAGCCAGTTCTCCCTTGCTCCACATTCCAAGATATTTTAGACAACTCTTGAGAGCCAAATTCCATCCTTATTATTAAGCCGGGATGTGGTTTTTCTTAAAGATAAAATCCCCATTTGTTGTGGGTAGCAGTGTGCCACCAACACAGCAAGGCTGCTTCGGCGAGGAAGGCAAGGATTCGGTTTTTGCAACACCTGCAGCTGATTGGGAGTCAAACTTCTGTTAAGTCTCACTTTAGAACCACTTTGAAGGTACAGGAAGAGATCCAGAAAAACCTTCCACAGAATAAACAAAGATTTTTTGGGGGAGGGGGAAAGGGATTTCCCATCCTCCTTCTTAAGAAAAACCATGGCTTAGGCCAATAATTTAGGATCGGTTCGCAAGAGGAAAAATCTGGATTCCTAAGGTTTAGAACAGGTTTTTTTTAAAACCCTCAGGCTGGAAAGCCGTATCTGAAGACAAGCCTGTGCAATGAGCAGGGTGTGTATATCCTGCACGGCTCCCTTATTCTCATTCTCTCTCATTCTCATTCTCTCTCTCTGTCTCCCATTCTCTCTCTCCTTCTCTGTCTCCTTCTCTGTCTCCCATTCTCTCTCTCTCTCCTTCTGTCTCCCATTCTCCCTCTCCTTCTCTGTCTCCCATTCTCTCTCTCTCTCCTTCTGTCTCCCATTCTCTTTCTCTCTCCTTCTCTCTCTCCTCTGTCTCTCCTTCTCTGTCTCTCTCTCATTCTCTCTCTCTCTCCTTCTCTCTCTCCTTCTCTGTCTCCCATTCTCTCTCTCTCCTTCTGTCTCCCATTCTCTCTCTCTCTCATTCTCTCTCTCCTTCTGTCTCTCATTCTCTCTCTCTCCCATTCTCTCTCTCTCTCTCTCTCCTTCTCTCTCTCCCATTCTCTCTCTCCTTCTCTCTCTCTCTCCCTCCCTCCCTCTCTCCGAATGCTGTAACGCCCTCCGATAATATATTTTTCCCCTCCGGGAGCCATTGATAAAAACATGGCTCCATTTATACACCATAATAATCCATGGGTCATTTAAGTCATGGTTTTCTGAATCCACTCATGGGATGCTGAAATTAAATTTTAGTTTAATGTTACGCAAATGCAGTCTGTACAGATTTTCAGTGACCAATAACCCTGTGAGGTAGGCTGGGCTGAGAGAGACCTGGCTGGGTTCTTAGTCTCAGGGAGGACTAGAATTTGGGTTTCAAACCCACCTGCTTAGCCCTCACACAGACCTGGAACACAAGGTTGTGTGTGTGTGGGAGATGCTGGGGCAAATGCATCCTGGGATAGGCTGTTCCATCTTGGACAGCTCTGCTTCACAGGTGGGCAGGAGACCACCAGGAAATCCTGCAGGGAAAGTTGGGTGGGTGGGTGGGGGAAGCAATGGCAGACCCACCAATCCCTCTTTTCTAAAGACAGACTCTGTTCAACCTGGAGGTCTCTATTTTTAACAGGAGGATAGGAGACCACCAGGAAATCTTGCAAGGTGTCAAGGGGGGAAAATGGGAAGAAATCACCATTCTGTCAAGGTGGGTTGGGGCCTGGGGAGGAGAGGACGGTCCCTAATTACCCCATTGGCTTCCCAACCCAAGGCAGAAGTGGAACTCAGGACATCAAGGCGGCTCTCAAGGGGCCCTAAGTGTGTGTGTGTGGGGGGGGGAAATCCCTCTTTCTAAGGGAGGCGCCTTGTGTGTGTGTGTGTCATAGGGGTCCTAAGTATGTGTGTGTAATCTGTGTAATCCCTTTCTAAGGAAGGGGCCTTGTTTTTTTTTTTGTGTGTGTCTATCATAGGGGCCATAAGTGTGTGTTTGTAATCCCACTTTCTAAGGGAGGGGCCTTGTGTGTGTGTGTGTCATAGGGGTCCTAAGTATGTGTGTGTAATCCCTCTTTCTAAGGAAGGGGCCTTGTGTATGTGTGTGTGTGTGTGTGTGTGTGTGTGTCTATCATAGGGGCCCTAAGTGTAAGTGTGTTTGTAATCCCTCTTTCTAAGGGAGGGGCCTTGTGTGTGTGTGTCATAGGGGTCCTAAGTATGTGTGTGTAATCCCACTTTCTAAGGGAGGGGCCTTGTGTATGTGTGTGTGTGTGTCTATCATAGGGACCCTAAGTGTAAGTGTGTTTGTAATCCCTCTTTCTAAGGGAGGGGCCTTGTGTGTGTGTGTCATAGGGGTCCTAAGTATGTGTGTGTAATCCCACTTTCTAAGGGAGGGGCCTTGTGTATGTGTGTGTGTGTGTCTATCATAGGGACCCTAAGTGTAAGTGTGTTTGTAATCCCTCTTTCTAAGGGAGGGGGCCTTGTGTGTGTGTGTATGATAGGGCTCCTAAGAGAGTGTGTGTTTGTGTGTGTGTGTGCAACCCCTCTTTCTAAGGGAAGCCAGCCTATCCAGGGATTTCTACTTAACATGGGGACAGGTGACCCCTCTCTTCCCCCTCCCCCCAAGAAACCTTGCAGGGGGCGATGGAAGGAACATCCTTGGATGAAGAAAGAAAGCACAGACCCCACCCCCACCCCCAACACAGCCTAACAGGCCGGAAGGGGCCTTAGAGGTCCTCTAGTCGAGCCTCCCCTGCACCCCGCAGGAGACACCCCCTTGCCACCCTGCGGGGAAGGGGGGGGCTTTAATTCCAGGGAGGGGGGGAGAGAGAAAGGGGGCGTGGCCAGGCGATGAGGAGGGGGGGGGGGAAAGTGAAGGGAAAGGAGGCCACGCGGCGATCCCACCTTCACGACGTTCTCGTAGATGATGGCGCGGAACTCGAGCAGCGCCTTCTGGTCGAACTCGCGGCCGTGGATGATGCGCATCTGCTTGAGGAAGGTCGACTTGCCGCTCTCGCCGGCGCCCAGCAGCAGGATCCGCACCAGGCGGCGCACGGCGCGGCGCTCGCGGGCTAGCAGCGCGTCGATCTCGCGGCTCCGGCGGCGCGCCTCGCGCTCCAGCTCCCGCCGGCGGAGAGAGACCTGAGGAGGGGGCGGCGGCGGCGGGGACGGCGGCGACCGGGGAAGGCCGCCTTCCTTGCCCGGCTCCAGCGGCCCTGGCGCCGCCTCGACCCCGAGATCGCCGCCGCCCGCCGGCCACAGGCAGCGGCCCAGGGAACGCACCACTCCGGCCATGGAAGAGGAGGAGGCGGCGGCGGCGGCGGCCCCCTTAGACAGGCCCGGGCGGGAAAGGCGCCGCCTCAGCCGCCGCGACCTTCCCTCCGTCCTCGCCCTCACGCCCACCCAGAGGGGCGGGGCCAGGACGCCGCCTCGGGCGAGGCCAAAGGGGCGCTCGCGACGCGAACGCGGACCCGGATTGGTCGGCCAGGCCGAGAGGCGGGGAAATGCCCGAGGAGGGGCGGGGTCGGACTAATCGGGGACCAGTCAGCGGGCCAGGGGCGGGACGAAAGCTCCTGAGAGACAAGAAACAGAGAGCGAGAGAAAGAGAGCGAGAGAGAGAGAGAGTGGCGGGGCGGGGTTTTCCCAGGGTCAGGGCGGAGCGGGGGCGGGAGCCGGCGCTGATTGGGCGCGAGGGGCAGGGGCCCATGACGTCACCCGGGCGAGTTGCTTATGAATGGAAAAGGGGTTTTCTAATAGGTTGTCTCGCCCATCGTCCTTAGCCGGCGTGGGAGACTTATGGGATTTGGAGTCCGGCGCTCTTTACTTGCATCATAGTATATATATACCGTAGGTTCGACTGCTTGAGCAGGGGGTGGACTGGAAGACCTCCAAGGTCCCTTCCAGCTTCTATTCTATTCTACTCTATTCTATTCTATTCTGTCCCATCCCATCCTATCCAATTGGGGTGGGGGGTGTCTCCACCTACTGAACAGCCTTTTGCAGCCATCAGGAACCGGAGTACCAGCTGGAGTTTCTCACCACCTACATGCATACATCCAAATAAAATTCTGTTGTTTCTTTGTATTGTTGGAAGAAATATCCTCCTGAGGTTCAGTTCCAAGTGGGCAAAAAGACACTGGAAATATGGAGGCTGCTTGGAAAGATGGTTTAGTGGTAGAGATGATCACATGGCTTGAGCTCCTGATCCCGAAAAGGGGAATCGCATGTTTCCAGATGTTGAATGAAGAAGAAAAAAAGAGGCAGAGATGCTGAAAGTCCCTGGTTTTATGCCCTCTCTGGCCTTTGATCTTGATCTTGTTTTCTGATTGGTTGTCAGGTTGCCTTGCTGGCTGGTGTAATTTCCCCAGGTGCCTCGTGGTGAATTTCTGTGGAAGGCCAACCCTACCTTTGTTATGTAGAGTAGACTAGCTCAGGCTTTTTAATGGCCCATTGACAAAGGTGGGGGCTATGAGGAGTGAGTCTTTTTCCTGCCTAAAAACATGTTTTTTCTCTATTTCTTATCCAGGGAAAATACGTATCATATTCTGCATTTTCAATATTTCCCAGGATATTTCATTTTTCTAGGGGAGGGGTGGCTGCTAAGTCCCTACAGTGCCAA